>NW_005842614.1:562188-587202 GCF_000455745.1 Alligator sinensis | reverse complement strand
GGTCCTGCATAGCATCAACCAAACTATTAGCATTTTCTACACGTTGAATGAAAAATTATGCTAGAGCCCAGATGTAGCAGACGAGGTCTGTGCCCTAACCTTGTGTCTGCATTAAACACCCACAACTCTTATGGGCTGTGATGAGGCCTTAAAGGGGAGTAACACCTGCACTGACCACCCTTAAGGTTGCCCTGTGTCTCCACTGTAAGCTCAGGGGAGGATGAGAGGTCCAAAAAAATGCAGGAGAATTGGTTCTGGTCCCCCATAACACACTGGCCAGTAGGGTTGAGCTGGCAAGGGGAGGACAATGATCACTTAGGGTTGTAATGATTTAGGTCCCGCAGTGAATAATGACAGCTATGAATGAGGAAGAGAACAGACCTTTAATGATACCACAGCAGGGAGTTCCTCCAGCACAGACCATGTGGCTGCCTTCATCTGGATTTCTCCTTACTCTCCTGGGATCATGTTCAAATTCCTCACATAATAGGACAGTCCCTTGTAAGGGACTGTCTCCAAAGTCTGACCCTTATCATTGCAAGGGCCAATAGCAGATTATATCCCTCTGAGACTAAGAGGAAAAGAAGAAATTTCTTGGTTGTCTATGCTTGTTCCAGGACCACACAGCTGTGTGCTGCTCCTCACATTGGGCTGGGTACCAAAAGCACATTATGAGTCTCCCATTCTTGAATGAGTATGAGCAAAAAGTGGTGGAAGTGTCTGTGAGTGGATCTAGGCAGGAGAGCTATGTGTGAACAGTGGTGTGTGAGCACGAGTGATGCAGACCTGGCAACAGTATCATGGCCCCTGAGTCAGCACGTGAGGAGGTGGTGATCAGATAACACCCAAGCAAGTGATTGTGAAAACCACTTGTACAAGTCTGGAAAGATGCTGACTTTCCTCTAGGCTGAGCCTGGCTTTGCTACAGCTTTCTAGGGTCTCGATTGGAAGCTCATTGTAGTCATTGAGACTGATGGAAAGACTTTCACTAGGTTGTGGAGCAGGCCTTAAGAGCTCTTCTTCCATCCTTGCCAAATAATTCATGACCAATTTCCTTTCCTTTTAGACATGTTAGCACTTCATAGCTGCTGCAGAGTACATACTACACAAATCCAGACTGTTTTAAATAGCAGGCTGTGGTGTTCCAGGGCTGAGTTCTCTTCCACTACCAGAGTGATTGCATTTGGAGCTCTATGCACAGTAGGTGAGCATTAATTAGAGCTAATTACCTGTAATTGGATGGTTTTCCCTCCTTCCTTAATTTCTCCCTCACTACCAAGCGTAGGCTGTCAGAAGATGTATTTCCATTGGCTTGGAGTAATGACCCTGAAGTCCTATGCGAAAGGCAAGCAAGGCTGTGTCAGAAATAGTTGCATATTAGGGAGGGAGGGGGAGATGAAAATGAAATGAGAGACTGTTAGGTGAGGGTGACCTCCAGAAAGCACACGTTTGGAAAAAAAGAATGCTAGGCATTGTGGGTAGATATTTAAATTGTTCTGACAGTCAATCAGGTTGATTTCCCTACTGTCCTGAAGAGTGCCAAAAAAAGGGCCAAGGCAGTGTGCTCCACTGGAAAGAGCAGTGGCCTGAGACTGAGGAGGTGGGGAGTCTAGACCGGCTCTAACGACCCTGGGAAAACTGCTGCTGTTTTTGGTGTCTCAGATTCCCCAGTTACAGAATGTGGACAGGGCCCTGGCTAAGAGGTGTGACCTATGAGTGAGAAGTGCTGTGCAAGAGCCAAATTGTTTTATTTGGACTGGTTCTTCTCCCTGCCTCTTCCCCAGATGTGGGATGTGAGCAAGTGAGGAACATGAGGGAAGCTGGGGGTGGAAGCTGTATAAGGAGATCATTGTATAGAAACCAGTTAGAAGGGAGTAGTGAGGGTTGGGTTGAGGGAAGGGGCAGAAGATAATATTTCTTTCCATGGCATTTGACATTTCTTTGGCTATGTGATTGTGCAAGTTTCCAGTTATAATTTTCCGCCTGCTTCTATAGTTTTTTAAAAGTAATGAACAACATAACACCTGCAGTCCTTCTTGACGGAAGCCCAGGTTTCACATGCCTTCCAGTGGGGGGTCTGAAGCAATCTGCACGCATACTGAGCTATTTGTTCCCTCTAATTGGCTATGGAGCTGAGACAGGAGCATGGTGCAGTATGTGGTCTATCTATATCCTTAAATATAAACAGCTTGACAAAACGTAAGAAATCCTAACTCGTACATGGTGCCATTAATCAGTAGACTTCCTGATGCCTTAGAGAGGTGGTCGCAATTGCTATTACACCATTAAAATGGGAAGGGGGGGAGGGAGAACAAAGGCACCAAAAGTAAAGCATCTTGCCCACAGTCACCCAGCAGACCAGTGGCACAGCTGGGAATAGCCCCAAGTCTGCTATGTTCCAGTCCAGTGTGCCAGATACTAAACCATATGCAAAATGGTGGCTCAGAACTGGGGACAGAATGAGCTGAATTCTAGGAGAGTGGTTTTCTACTGCAGACATAATAATATGAGGAGAGCACAGTGGCTTTTTCAGGATGCAAAGTCCTTGGCTTCAATTTTAGTTTCAAAAGGAATTCATTTGTAATCTGTAAACATCTGGAGGTTTCTTACCGGAACCATTAAATGTCTGACTTTAAGGAAAGCTATATACATCACCCTCCTCAAGAAGTGCTATTTAGCCAAGAGTTAGAAGGAGATTAGCCGTCAATCACACACAGGCTGGGATTGAACGAATGGTTCCTGAGGACCTGCTGCAGAAATATTTTCATTAGCTGAAAGAACCTGACATAGATTAAATGCACTATAGACCCATATGGTTGACACCAGCCTGGACTTCTCTTGGTGATGGATATAACAGAAGACTGAACAGATAATGGAGCCATTGCCAGCTGCAGATTCAAGTGCTCGGTATATCCAGATGTGAGAGACAGCTGTGGAGCAGATAAGTAATTCTTTTATAGCCCAGTAGGGTTGACTTGTTTGGTTTTCTTTCATCTGCCAACTATTGCTTTCAATTGGCTCATTGGATGAAGCAGTTCATCTTCACTGATATTAGGAAACTGTGCAGTTCAAAGGGGTTCCAATAGGGGCAGGTGGTCACCCTGAGGCGGGTGCACACAATTGGCTTGCATGTAGTGATGTATGTGGTTTTATGTTTAGGCTTAAGCCTTCTGATTCTATTCATTTTGCCAATAGGTTCAACATGGGGATGCAGAGTGGCCAGGATGAACTTCTCAGATATTTTCCAGTTGCTTGGACTCTGCAGAATTGAGCATCCCCTTCCTGTTCTCCTCTCTCTCTGTAGCTGGGAGGGAGACACTGGCACAGGAAGGAAGGGTGTGGAATAAAGGTGCAGGGCAGTAGCAGATTTGCCCTAAATTTTGTAGGCTGCTTAGAAGAAGAATGCTCTGTGCTTCTCCAGAACCTCTCACTTTGGGATCTCAGAGTATTTCACAGGCACTCATGAATCAAGTCACACAATACACCCAGGAGTTGGATAGCGAGTGTTCCTATTTCTCAGGCAAGAGAAGCTCAGGAAGAGAAGCTAGATGATACCCTCAAAGCTGTGCAGCAGACTGGGGAGGGTGGGATGGCTTCCCAGGCTGCAGACTACACTCTGCCTGTAACACAGCTCTGTGCAAGAAGTGCTGTGAAGCCCTGTGCTCAATCCCCTCAGAGTAAAGGGAAGAGTCCCATTAGAATGGCTGTTCCTGAGGCCTTAATCTTGTCGGGGGCCCTTTATCAGGCAAGAAAGCCTATAATCACTTAGCAAGAAAGAGTCCTCGCTTGCAGTTTTCATGAGTGAATGGGAGCAGGGGTGAGAGAGGCAATGTGATTTATCCAGTTGGTCCTGCAGGTCATTGGTAGAAGAGATATTCCAGCCTTTAGCTTACTGCTCAAGCACAGCAGCAAAGATGCAGTGGAGTGGCTGAGTTATTAGAGCTTTCTATTGAGTTGTCGTAGCTGGTTTCCCCCACCCCAGTGCGGAAATCAGCCATTTCTCCAACTGCACAAGGAGATGGGAGATTCATGGCTTGCTACTTTTGGCAGTGGTGACCTCCCAGCCTGGGCAGCACTAATTTGGCTTTGCTGGCTCTGAGATGGGCACAGCATGATGTAAATTGACTGTGTCTTTCCCCAAGTCCTCTGTCTCCATTTTGCCAAGGGCCTGGGATGTTTCTGATGGTGGCACAGTCCAGTCTCTTTTGCTGAAGGTTGGAGGACTTCCTGTCTGATTCCATCACACCTGGGCAGAGGGAAAGCATTTAATTCACATCACATTCCTTAGCTAAAAACTGGCTACTCCAGGTATTTTTAGCTCTTTTCAGAAGGCAATTAGTATCTTTGCTTTTCCTCCAGACCTCTCCTGATGGGGTTGCCTGTGAAGCTGCATTAGCATCAGCACATTTCTGCTGTGAAGGGGAGCCAGTGCCCAGGGTTTTCAAAGCCTCTCTCTACGTTTATTCTTCCTGCCTGTATGTTTTTCCTTTTGCCTTCCAGCCTGACTAGCTTGTGTGCTCTCTTGCCCTTAGCCATCACCTTTTTTGTAAAAGGATGCAGAGTGCTTGAGGCGAAGGAGGTAGAGAGGGCAGACAAAAACCCCTTGTACCCATGCAATTGCAGCCCTTGTGCCTTTTCACTGGAAGGACTTTGTGATCGGGCTTTTTAAAATGCCTACAGATGCACTGAGTAAGGGAGGGGCCAGGGATATCCAACTTGAAGCACCTTTAAAAGGAAATAGTGTGGTGTACTGGATGGACTTTTTTATTTTGCTTGGAAGACCTTGACCAGACTCTGCCACTGGCCTGATGAGTAACCCTAAGCAAGCCATTTTATCTCCCTATACTTCAGTTTCTCTTTCTGTAAAATGTGAATAATGATATTGACCTCCTGTGCAGCATTAGAATCATAGAATCATAGAAAATGAGGGTTGGAAGGGACCTCAGGAGGTCATCTAGTCCAACCCCCTGCTCAAAGCAGGACCATCCCCAACTAGATCGTCCCAGCCAAGGCTGTGTCTAGCCAGGTCTTAAAAACCTCAACAGATGGAGACTCCATAACCTCTCTGGGTAACCTGTTCCAGTGGTTTACTACCCTCCTAGTGAGAAAGTTCTTCCTAATATCTAACCTAAACTTCCCTTGCTGCACCTCGAGACCATTGCTCCTTGTTCTGTTATCTGCTACCACTGAGAAGCTCCATCTTCTTTGGCAGAGGTTCCCAACCCCCGGGCTGCAGCTGGGCTCTATGGATGAAAAGGATTGAAGTGAGCCAAGTGGTTCCAGCAATCCCCAAAAGGAGGTGCTTGAAAGGGCCAAAAAGCCACAAGATGCTCTCAGTCCTAGCTGGCAAACAAGCCAAATGACTGGAAAATTCTTAGAGACCTGGGCTGCCCCTGAGACTTGCACTGCAGGCATTGCTGGTTTCCCCCGCTCTTTGCAGTAGACCTGTTTTTGTTCTAAAATATCAGCTGTCTGAGCTTAGAGGCGAGGCATCTGCCATAAGGTAACTGCTGGGTTATTAAAAGAAAGAAATCCTTTAAAGAACAAATGTGATGGGGGTGGGGGGAAGCCAAGCTGGCTGCTGTGACAGTTTTATTATGGAGTGAAGCTGCCTGGGAATGAATCTTCCTTGAAGTGTGTGTTGCTGGGTGACATTTCCACCAGGTCCCAGTGGTAACCTTTGCTGTTCCTTGCTGCCCACTCCTGCTCTCAGCTGTTCCTCGGGGAAAGCTTGGGGAATGTCAACTGAAGCATCACACATCCTGGTTCTGCCTGCGAGTCCCTGCCATGTGCGGTCCAGTTCTTGGTTGGTGTTTCCACCGCCTGGAGAGAGCACAAAGCACTGGCAGTAAGAGCCTGTGGGGAAGGGCTGTATGTGGCCTGAATTTGCCCCACTGAGGTCAAAGGCAAAGACGTCCCTTGAACAAAGAGAGTGAGTTGAAGAACTGGAGAAGAAATCTTATGAATGTTTATTGGGAAATCTGTACAGGAGGAATATGGAGCATGCTGAAAGCCTGTGGGCTTCCTGACCAAGTTCCCAGCTGCTGACACACAGTTGCAGTCAATTCAGCACCCTTATCTTCTACAAAGGATTGATGTGACCTCTGCTTAAACTTCTCATATCCACAATGAAGCATTTGCAGCCAACAGCTGGCAAGCAAACCACAGAGTAAAATAAAACTTGCAGAACAAAACAGTTGTTGTTTGGAATAACAAATATATTTGAGAGAAGATTGGTCCCAGCCCAGATGAAAGAGTAAAATCCATCCGCAAAGCAATTTGCTGTGAATTATCGGCTCAGCTCTGCATCTGAGGAGGAAGCCTGGCTGAGATTTCAGCATGATCCATAGGTTACAGAGGGGATTGGGCAAAGTTTGCTGCTCTCTGCACTCCTTCACACTGCCACTGTCAGCTTGGATTTTGCATCAAGATGGTGATGCAAAGACAGAGGTCATTTGTAACTGTGGAAGATTCACTTGAGGTGAAATCTCTGCCTCCATCCAGCTGATGAAGGCTCTTATGCTTTCCAACTCTGCCCCCTTGGATTGGTTCTTGGTATAATTACATGTCTGACTTCTACCCCACAAAAAGGCAAGGAAGTGTCTACTATAAGCGAGGTTTTATATCCCAGGGAAACAATACATTGTAGTCAATAACAGGGAAGTTGGATGAGATCTGTCAAGGTCCCTTATAAACCTGTGAACGTGTGATAGATTTTTTTCACCAGGTTTGTGAGAAGCAAATCTGCGCTGGTCACTCCCCACACTTAGAGAGCATTTGTGTTCTCCCACTATCTCCAGAACAAGGGACAGTGGTGCTCATTGTTATCTTATTCTAATTGGTACTATTGACAAGTATGTGACCTGCAGGGGAAATACCGTGAGCAGATGGTGGCAGGGGAAGTACCCTTTCCAAGGTAATGCAATTAAGATGGCACTGTGTAGTGGAAGATTGCACCCTTGCCTGCTTGCAGACAGGACTCCCTACTAGAGCCTCATAGTTAGCTTCCCACTGGCTAATTTCCAATGGGAAGATTGCAGCTATACACCAACTTTATGGAAATAGGAGCCCCCTCCCTAGCTTGTTCCTGTGGCCATATGGCTGAGGGCAAGTAAAACTCGGGGGCATCCAAACCCCAAGCCTCCGGGTTTGGGCTTGCATGTAGGATGCCTGCCAAGGGATTTGGAAGTATCTGAAGCCCCAGGCTGGGGAGGAGGATACTTGCTGGTAGCAGGAGCACATATAGTCCTTGAATGATTCAAATGGATTTGGACCTGATCTGGCCAATTTGACTTGGGACATGAAAATTTTTTCTTAAAAAGAAAAAAAAAAAAGACCTAGCCAGGCTACTCTGGTCAAGATGGTGATGGCATTCTCTTAGACAGCAGTGCTTTAACCACTTGATGACACTATCTCTACATATCCTCTCCCCATGGAAAGTAGGATAAATTTGCCAAAATACCACAGCAAGGGTCATGCTGTCTTCTCCTACTTTAAGCTTTCATTTCCAGGATGACTGCCAAAAAAAGACTCAAGGAGCTGGATGCTGCTAGCTCTGCCTGGACCCAAGGTGAGGGACTGGCATTCCTATATGTGTCAATATCCAAGAGTTAATCTGGTCTTGCCTCTGTCAGTCCTGACCTTGTGCCATAGCTCCAAAGTGTCATCCTTTCCAGGTGTTGCTGGAGTCTGCCTTTTTCTTTTTTTCCACTTTTCTCTCACCTTATGAAAAATGGCTTCTGCAGCTGTCAAAAGTCCATGGAGTTGGGAGTATGCCTCAGTGAATATACAAATGTGCAGTTGGACTGCAGCCCCCTCTGAAAGGCCAGTGCTGAATACAAAACATTTGGGGAGGAATATATAGCCATATTCACTGCTCGTGCAGATCTCCTGTATTTTTTGCTGAGATGTGAAGACTGCCTTCAGATGCAGTAGTTTTTTCAGTTCTCTTGCTCATGACTCTGTGCCCACCCCTCTGTACCCTCCCATCTTCCTACACCACCTTTTTATTTCTCCAGTTCCAGATCTTCATTAGTGAAAGGAGCATGGGGAAATGAAGTGCCTTCTGAAGGTGGACTTTGTGCTTCTTCCTTGTACTTGTGTGGTGTTTTGTAAGGTTTCTGTCGAGGCATGGGCCTTATGAAACTAGGTCAAAAAAGTTGCACAGGGTGTGGCCAATGTAACCCAGAGAAGAAGCCTGACTTTAGGCTTGTAATTAAGCATACAACTGGAGGAGGGAAGAGCTGAGTTCCAGGCCTTGCTCCAAGGACTTTTTTCTTTCATCCAGTGACTGCTTTACATGCATGCTTCCACATATTGCATCAGTTGTGATTTTGCATGGGAATGACTGTGGCTCTTCTGTTTTGTGCAGACCTTACTCCGCTGATGTTTTAAGTGTGAAACAAGCAAGCCTGCAAGACTGGGCCCCTCAGCTGTAGGTGCTGGGACACCTAGTTTGAGGGCCGCAGTCAGGTTTAAGGCTGAGATGGCACTAGGTTTGGACATGCTCAGAAACAAAATATTAAATTCCTGGGAATTTTTACTGACAAAAGGATATGTGAGGAACTCTGGAGGTCACACTCCAAGACAGCATTTAGGCAACAAGTTCAAGTACTACTTTAGGGCAAGGGACAGACATTGCACATAAACCAGTTTAAGTGATCAGAAACAGGTTTTAACCTGTAACAAAACAGATGTTCAATGCACATAAACCAGTCTGAAAATGGCTGAAACTGGTTTGAGATAAACCTGGTTGAATGTACTGATTTGGCCCAAACTGATTTATGCAATGTCTGTCCCAGACCCCTTGCTGGTTTAAGATAAATTAGAGTCCCCCAGCATCCCAGCATGCTGCCTGGCCTAGGTGGGGCTCTCTGCTCCACAGCAGGGCTGGCCCCTCCCCTCTGCTGCCTCGCTGGAGCTCGGCAGTCTCTGCATGCATCTGTCTGGCTTCTGCTCCCCACCAACCCTTCCCACTCTGTGCTAAGCTGGCATTCCCCCATCCCTCACATACACCTCAGCATTAGCTAGCAGACCACATGCTGGCTACAGTCTGTGCTGTGGTAGACGACAGAGGCAGACAGACTGTTTGGAGCTATTCAGCAGGTAGTTTAATGTCCTTCCTTGGAAAAGCTGTTTAAGAGCTGTTTGCTCCCCTCTTCCCCCTCAGCACTCCCTCCTAAGCAGGAATTTCCCCCTCCCCTCTGCCTTGGGGAGAAGGTATCTGTGTATTAGCCAGCAGACCACATGCTGGGTCCATGCTGAATCAACAGGTAGCTGGTAATGTCCCTCTTTTATTAATGGGGTGATAAACACTGAGATAGAGGTGACACTGTTATCAGCCCCCCACCCCTGGCTTGTTTGCCTGTCAGTTTGCTGCAGACAGTATACAGAAGCAGGGAGGGAGATTGAAAAGCTCTTTATCATCAACAAATGCATGCACTGCACATACCCCCTTTGCCTCAGTACTGGCAACACTCTTGCCCCTTGAGCAACAAGCCAGGAAAAGCCTGGGACTGCAGGCAGGCTGGGGGTTTATACCCCTCCCTAGTTAGAGCCTCCTGCTGGGACCTGGCCACACCTGGCTCAGCTCAGCTCTGCAAGGGAATGGAGGGCTGCTCTAGCATGCCGTGGCTTCCAGCCTGAGCCACTGCAGGCATGTGCCTGAATTTCCTCAGTCCCGAGGGATTGTCTGAATGGTTGGAAACCAGTTTAGCCTAGCTAAGTTAAACTAACCTGCAAAGGTTGAATCCATTCAGGCTCAGGCTTTTTGAATGTCTGTCCCTAGCCCAGGTGCACAAGTGCCTTTTGTAGTCTGGGCCTTGGTTTTCCAGCTCTAAATGTCCTACCTCATGGAGATGTGAGAAGAAATAGGTTAGTGTGAGATACTGTGGTAATTGGGACAAGATACTTGGGCATGGTGGTAAGGGGAACCAGAGGAGTACCATGTGCAGGGCTGCTGCCCTGGCATGTTGTGACCTATTTGGTTCTCCCTCATCCCCCTGTGGCTCTCCACAGTCTGATTCACTGGCTGCTCCCCCTTGCCTTCATAATTCAGGAAGGTTCAGCTTGGTTTGAGACTTAAGATAGGCTTGAAAGTGCAGTGTGTGCCCGTTTGTCCAAAGAGTTTTGGCAGGGGCATAGATAGGAGTCTTTGAAGAGGCAGCCCAATAGTTTTAATAGGAAGAGGAGCTGTCAGCCAGCCCTAGGTGTACAGTGGTTTTGATAAGTGGATGAGCATCTTGTAGAGGCCATTCTGAGACCCAGCAAACTCTCAGTGCTTTGGATCTTAAATACCCAGGATCCTTAGAGGGTGCAAGTAAATCTGGTACCACTGTAGTTGGTGATGAGTCCCACTAACTGAGGGCTTAGACCCCCAAAATAGATGGAGCTACAATCATGTAGGCTCCATCTCCCCTGCTGCAAACATGTAGGGAGAGATGGGCACGGTAGTTTTGTCTGCACCTTTGCCTTGCCACAATATGATGAGACCAGAATGGCTGTGAAGGGGGCCTCACTGATTCTCCAGGCATCTGTGCGCAGCTTTGCTCTCAGCAAGGGAGCATCAGTCCGCTCTGAAAGGTCTTAGTGCTCCTGCAGGTGGGAGCTAATTTATCTGTTTACCTAAACAGGTGCAATCTGCTGGATGGCAGATACAATGAAAGGAGTTAGGGGGAGGAGGGAGCCTGTGCACAGCAGGGACAGGGAGGTGGAACTTCATCTAAAACTACCAGGATACTCCGTATAACCTGAGCACTTCTAATGCTCTTCTCCCTCCACCCTGCACCACAATGGGAAATCACAGCCTGTCACTTGCCTCTTGGCTCCCTATCATGCTCCAAGAACAGCCATTAATAGAAAGCTATCATTTTACTGCTAATTTCCAGCCATTAGCACAAGCTGGAATAGGCAGCAGCAAGGGAGGGAAGCTGTTAGCAATTGGAGGGGGTAAAAGCCAGGTGGGGAAATGCTGGGCACCCCATGAAGGGGCTCCTGGGGCACAGGGTCATTAACCACAGGTTTTGACAGGAGAATTGGCAGCAGTCAGTGACTTTTGCAGTGCACTGGGGGGGTGGGGGGGAGGGAGGAAGGTGTCTCCTGGTTAGTCAAAGCTGTGTTGCCTGTGATCATTTGGTTGGCTAGAAGCGCTCTTGCCAGTGCTACTTTGTTTACTTATTTATTCTTCTCTACCTGTGTAGAATGGGGCCCGATATTTGGAGAATGCTGAACACCAGTAAGCATTAGTCTTGACTGGGCAAGTTGGGCACCTTTCACCCCTGCCTTCTAAAACAAGTCTCCCAAATCGACTAGTTAGCTTAGCAAGCCCTTCCTGTAGCACCTTTATTTTCACACAATTGTGTAAACATTGTGTTCTTCACTTACTTAAAAGGATGGGGGGGGTGGCTTATAAGTAACACAGAACTAAGCCCAGTGTCTGGGATGTTAAGCCAGCTGTGATGCTTGGTGTCTTTGGTGACATTTGTTCTTACTGGGTTTTAGCCATCATTATCATTGTCTGCCAAATGGTACCTTGAGGGTCTGACCTCAAGGCACTGGGGTTTGACCTAAAATGGGACTGAGCTTCAGCTGGTGTGATTTGGTACAGCTCTGGGTAAGCTTGTGCAGTGAAAGCAGTTCACATCAGTTGGTTTGCCATTTGGCATCCAGTTAATGACCCAGCTGAGTTTTGAAGGTAAGAGCTCTTGGCTCCCACTTCTATTCTCCGTTCAACTTGCTCCTCAAGAAGTGTTTCTACAAGTATGTCTATAACAAGAGGAAGGTCAGGGAAATTGTGGGTCCCTTACTGAATGGGGGAGGCAACCTAGTGAAGAGAGGATGAGGAAAAGACTGAAGTGCTCAATGCCTTTTTTACCTCGGTTTTCACAGGCAAGGTCAGCTCCCAGACTACTGCACTGGGCAGCACAGTTTGGGGAGAAGGTGAGCAGCCCTCAGTGGTGAAAGAACAGGTTACGGACTACTTGGAAAAGCTGGATGTGTACAAGTCCATGGGGCTGGATGCAGTATATCTGAGGGTACTGAGGGAGTTGGCTGATGTGATTGCAGAGCCACTGACCTTTATCTTTGAAAATTCATGGTGATCAGGGGAGGTCCTGGATGATTGGAAAAGGGCAAATATACTGCCCAAGGAGGATCCAGGGAACTACAAACCAGTCAGCCTCACATCAGTCCCCAGAAAGATCATGGAGCAGGCTCTCAAAAAGAATCCATTTTGAAGTACTTGGAGGAGAAGAAGGTGATTAGGAACAGTCAACCTGGATACACCAAGGGCAAGTCATCCTGGTCAACCTGATTGCCTTCTATGATGAGATAACTGGCTCTGTGAATGTAGGGAAGGATGTGGATGTGATGTACCTTGAGTTCAGCAAGGCTTTTGATACCATCTCCCACAGCATTCTTGCAAGCAAGCTGAGGAAGTATGGGTTGGATTAATGGTGAATAGAAAGCTGGCTGGATTGTCGGGCTCAATGTATAGTGATCAACAGCTCAATATATAATTGGCAGCTGGTATCAAGTGGAGTGCCTCAGGGGTTGGTCCTGGGGCCAGTTTTGTTCAACATTTTCATGAATGATCTAGAATATGGGATAGGCTGTACCTTCAGCAAGTTCATGAATGACACCAAGCTGGGGGGTGTAGTAGATATGCTGGAGAGCAGGACTAGGATTCAGAGTGACCTAGACAAGTTGGAGGATTGGGCCAAAAGAAATCTCATGAGGTTCAATAAGGATAAGTGGAAAGTCCTGCACTTAGGTGGGAAGAATCCCATGCATCAGTACAGCCCGGGGACTGACTGGCTAAGCAGCAGCTCTGCAGAAAAGGACCTGGAGGTTACAGTGGACAATACAATGGATATGAGTTAGCAGTGTGCGCTTGTTGCCAAGAAGGCTAACAGCATACTGGGCTGCATTAGTAGGAGCGTTGCCAGCAGATTGAGGAAGGTAACTACTCTGCTCTATTCTGCACTGGTGAAGCTACACCTGGAGTACTGTGTTCAGTTTTGGGCCCCCCACTATAGATAGGATGTGGACAAGTTAGAGAGGGTCCAGCATAGGGCAACAAAAATGGCTTGGGGGCTGGGGCATATGATTTATGAGGGGAGGCTGAGCTTACTGGGCTTATTTAGTCTGCAGAAGAGAAGACTGAGAGAGGATTTGATAGCAGCCTTTAACTTTCTGAAGGGTGGTTCCAAAGAGGATGGAGCTAGACTGTTCTCCATGGTAACAGATGACAGAACAAGGTAGAATGGTCTCAAGTTGCAGCAAGGTTGGATATTAGGAAAAACTCTCTCACTACGATTGTGGTGAAACAGTGAAACAGGTTACCTAGTGTCACGGCGGTGCCTGCGGGAGGGCCGTGAGCTTCCTCACACCATGTCAAGGCCGGCCCAAGGCACCCTCTTATTCTCTCCCGCCACGTCTTGCTGGTAAATATAATAGGGAGGCTACCTTACTCCTCCTTGGGCACAGCTACTCGGGACCTCTGTCCCCACGGTTTTCCTGGACTCTTGTGGTCTCCCCGTATGATGGGTGCTACTAAGGCACCCCAGCCTTATGGGCTACGCGTGGCTCCTACCAGCCCCTAATACCACGCCCCAAGCCTCGCAGATGGGATAGACGTTGTCCGGTCAAAATACACACCCGCTTTCTCGGGTCCTCCTCTGTAATCTAGCCCGCTCTAGGGCCTTCGCCGTATGTCTCTATGCTAGTGTCCCTTCCTGGGCTCTCACTGTGCCCACTCCGGGCTCTCTCCAATACAGTGCCCCTCACTGGGACTCTTTGTAACCCCACCCCTCTCTTGGGACTTTTGAGGCCCACTCTGGGCCTTCTCCAAAATAATCTAGTCCATTTTGGGACGTCCTCTCGAGCCACCGGTTTTTTAGGCCCACCGCACTGCTAACCTCTCGTTTGCCGGGCGCACCGTGCCGCTATCCCCTTTTCCTGGGGACCACCACAGCACCGCCCTTCTCCTGGGGCGCTGTACTGCTAACCCCTTTCGTCTGGGTCCACTGCAGCACCCTGCCCGTCCTGGGTTTTCCGTAGTGCTAGCCTGTTACCGGGCTCGCTACGCCCGTCCTGGGCTTCTCAATCTTGCCGCCCTTGGGCCTCTCAAACATTGCCCCTCTTGGGCCTCGCAATGGTCCCCCTTCTCTGGGACCTTCCGGGCCCCCGCTGGGCTCCTTAATAATACCGCCCCCTGTTTGGGGGCTCTCTATGCCCACCCTGGGCTTCCTACTAAAATTGCCCCTCTCTCTGGGACTTGCTGTGCCCACACTGGGCTCTTTAAATGCCCCTCTCTGGGCTGGGGTCTACACACCCTGTAAGTTGCACCCCTACTGGCATCGGGGTCCTCACACTCCTGTGAGCCCCCCTATGAGTACTGCACCCTCACTGGTGCTAGGGCCCCCACACCACTGTGGGCCCCTTTATGAGGATAATGCACCCTCTTGGCGCTAGGGCCCCACCCCTCTGGGGTCCCTATGAGGCCTCCTCCAACCCCTTATAGCCTCACCCAAACCACCAGTGTAATATCAGAAGCAAACATAAACTTGAGTCTCCTGGCTATAACTCAACTCAAAGCCGTCTGGCTAAACCATAGTGCTCAAACCTCTCAGAGCTGCCATCCTTCACTCAGCTAGAGTGGTTCTTGCAATGCTCACATTCTAGCCCCAGGAGCTCCTGCCTCCCTGGCTGCTGGCAGAAAACTTCCAGCCTAGCCTCAGCCCTGGGCTTTATGAGGGCCAGGCCCTGCCCCCTTCTGGCCAGCTGACTCACATTAGTTGCCCTGACAACCTGCAGCTGTGCTCATTATCTCTGCTAAGGCTTTTGGCCAGCAGTTCTCCCCTCTCTAGGAGTGGGGCAGCGAGGTGCACCGCAACACCTAGACAGATGGTGAAATCTCCATCCTTTGAGGCTTTTAAGGCCTGGCTCAACAAAACCCTGGCTGGGATGATTTAATTGGGGCTGGCCCTGCTTTAAGCAGGGGGTTGGACTAGATGACCTCCTGAGGTCCTTCCAACCCTAATTTTCTATGATTCTGCAATTCTATGATTTAGCTTGTAGGGGGTCTAGGCAGGACATGCACTGACTGGCACATCCCTTGATTCATGGCATCTTAGCCAGGGTAAGTATCAGCTAACCACGTACTTGGTCTGCACTCAGATATATGTGCACTGGGGTTGAGTATGACTAGGTGGACTTCTGCCTGGGAAATGATGGATATAGCCACTAGCTCCTTTCCTGTTGAGATGGGAGGGATGTGCATATTAGGCCTGTGCAAATATGGAACTATTTGATTCGGATTCGGCCGCTTCAGATGCCAGAGATTCAATTTGGAGATCCAAATTGTTTTTCTGATTCAATGTGGCCGAATCGCTTCAGAAGATTCGGAGCCGATTTGGAGATCTGGCCATAGGGTATAATGGGGAATCACTGAAATATCTATACCTTTGTTGTCTTTTGGCTGATTCAGGTGAAACTTGCAGAGATAGTAGCCTCTGCTAAGAGCATGACATATGCATAGTTTCATGGTGATAGGTGCAGGGGCTTCTGGGAAACTGCACCTCAATGTTCTGGAAGCAAAGCTCATGTCACGTGTATGTGTTAAGCCACAGCGGAGTGAAAACTGCAGGGATGGTAGCTCTTGCTAAGGCCATAGTGCCTGCCAAGTTTCTAGCTGCTGACAGGCAAAACTCATGACATGAGTGCTTGTGCGACTGTGTTTGTCTTTGGGCACAGGACAGGGGTGGGGGAGATAGGTGCAAGGGGGGAGTGGGGGGTTCTGGGGCCCTGCACCCCTAGCTGCTGACAGGCAAAACTTGTGACATGGGTACTTGTGCAACTGACTGTCTCGGTCTTGGGGCAGAAGCAGTTCCTGGCTCTGTATTGATTCTTTCCTCTCCTTAGTTTGCGGTTTCCTAGGTGTTAATCCTTGCTCATTAACTCGTTATCCTCACTAGCTACTGTGTATTGAGTTGGTCCCTGAGTGAATCAGGATTGATTGGTAACACAGTAGCTTAGCAGCCAGGACTGCAGTAGTTCTCCTCCTCCCCCCTCGGGTCCCAAGACAGACATTGTTTCATAGACATTTCATAGACATCAGGGCTGGAAGGGACCTCGGAAGATCATCGAGTCCAGCCCCCCGCCCAAAGGGCAGGAAGTCAGCAGGGGTCATAGGATCCCAGCAAGATAAGCATCCAGTTTCATCTTGAAGGTGTTCAATGAAGGCGCTTGAACCACCTCCGGTGGCAGGCTGTTCCAGACCTTGGGGGCTCGGACAGTAAAGAAATTCTTCCTTATGTCCAGCCTGAAACGATCTTGAAGTAGTTTGTGACCATTCGACCTCGTCATCCCTTGGGGCGCTCTGGTGAACAAACGTTCCCCCAGATGATGGTGGTCACCCCTGATAAACTTGTAGGTGGCCATCAGATCACCCCTGAGCCTGCGCTTTTCCAGGCTAAAGAGCCCCAGGGCTCTCAGCCTGTCATCGTAGGGTCTGCTTCCCTGACCTCTGATCATGCACGTGGCTCTTCTCTGGACTCTCTCAAGCTTCTCCACATCCTTTTTGAATTGTGGAGCCCAAAACTGGACACAGTACTCCAGCTGCAGCCTCACTAAGGCCGAGTACAGGGGGAGAATGACGTCCCGGGATTTGCTTGAGAAGCATCTATGGATGCAAGCCAGCGTTTTGGTCACTTTACTAGCCGCCGCATCGCATTGCAGGCTCATGTTCATCTCGTGGTCAATGATGACCCCCAAGTCTCTTTCTTCCATAGTGCTAGCCAACATAGCACTGCTGAGCCTATAAGGATGCTGAGGGTTTTTCTTCCCAAGGTGGAGAACCTTGCATTTATCAGCATTGAACCCCATCAGATTCTCATCCCCCCACTTGCTGAGCCTGTCCAGGTCAGCCTGGATAACCTGCCTGTCTTCTGGTGTGGATGCTTTGCCCCAAAGTTTGGTGTCATCGGCGAACTTGGCCAGTCCGCTTCTGACTCCAGTGTCCACATCATTAATGAAGATGTTGAACAGTATGGGTCCAAGGACAGAGCCTTGGGGGACCCCACTGGTCACAGGACACCACGATGAGTGACTTCCATCGATTACTACCCTCTGGGTCCGACCCCGGAGCCAATTTTCCAGCCAGCGGATCGTGGAGGACCCAAGGCGACAATTGGCCAGTTTCTCCAAGAGGCGATCATGGGACACCAGATCGAAGGCTTTTTTGAAGTCAAGATATATGACATCAATCTCTTCTCCCTTGTCCAGGTGATAGGTCACCTGGTCGTAGAAGGAAATGAGATTGGTCAAGCAAGACCTACCCGCAACAAACCCGTGCTGGCTATCCCTTAAGATGTTGGCGTCGGCCAGTCCATTAAGGATGGCCTCTTTAATAAACTTTTCTAAGATCTTCCCCGGGATAGAAGTCAGGCTGATGGGCCTATAGTTAGCCGGATCCACTTTCCTCCCTTTCTTGAAGATAGGCACCACATTGGCCTTCTTCCAGTCTTCGGGCACTACACCAGAGCGCCAAGAGTTTTCAAAGATCCGTGCTAGAGGCTGGGCTATGATGCTCGCCAGCTCCTTGAGTACCCTGGGGTGAAGATTGTCAGGGCCAGCTGACTTGAAGGTATCCAGCTTCTCAAGATGTTCCTTCAGAAAGTCAGCATTAATGGAGGGCAGGGGATCACCCTCACCCGGACTTCCCGGCCCTGTAGCGGGCATGGGCGTCCCATGGGACTGATGAAAGACTGACGCAAAGTACCTATTTAATAGGTTAAAAGTATCCTCCTATTTTCTACTCTTCAGAAGAATAATAGTCCAAACCATCTCAAACCTCAAAGAAAAAATTGTGGTTGGTTTCAGTGTTGCTGGGAATCTGAGCATGTTCTGCCATGAATCTACTACTGATAGTTACAGCAGTGCTGGTATCCACTCAGAAAATGGTTTCTTTTCCCCCTCCAAACTGTGCAAGCATTTCTGGAAAACTAAAGTGATGCCATCAAATGCATGCACTGAAGTCAATTAAGAGATGTCAGAAAACTTGAAATTAGACTCAGGAGATAAAATGTTGGGCTGCCTCAGCCTCAGGTTTGCTGGTCATTACATTTTCCTCAGCATATTTGCCAAAACTCAGACTTTCCCAGAACTAAGTACAGATTTGGCCAAGGTTGGTTCTCCACCTCTTTATCATTACCTGCTCCTGAGCTTGTCAAAGTTGGCTTTCCTGAAGTCAAGGACTTCTGTGTTGCTGACTGACTTGCCAGCTTTTTGGCGGATGGTGAAGGCGATCAGCTCGTGGTTGCTGTCACCCAGCTTCCCATCGATCACTAGGTCGTCGACTAGGTCATCCCCAGTAGCCAGTACGAGGTTGAGCAGCGCTTTGCCTCTTGTTGGCCCATAGACTTCTTGAGTCAGGTAGAGGTCATCCACGCACGAGAGGAAGCTCTGCGACCGCTCAGATTTTGCTGAGCGATCCTCCCACGAGATGTCTGGGTAATTGAAATCACCCATGACAACCATGGTCCTGGAGCATGCGGCCTCAGCCAGTTCCCGGGCAAACTCCTGGTCAAGCTCAGGACTTTGAGTGGGAGGTCATGAGTTTTGCCTGTCAGCAGCTAGAGGTGCAGGGCCTCAGAACCCAGAAGCCCTTGCACCTATCTCCTTGAAAGATGGCAGACTCCGTGGCCTCAGCAGGGGCTAGCAGGCCTGCAGCTTTCACCCTGCTGTGCCTTAACACACAGTGTCACCTATGTCATGAGTTTTGCTTGTCAGCAGGTTGAGGTGCAGTTTCCCAGAAATGTCTGCACTTATCTCCTTGAAACTTGGCAGGCTTTATGGCTTCAGCAAGAGCTACCATCCCTGCAGTTTTCACCCCAGTGGCTTAACACACCCACATGACATGAGTTTTGCTTTCAGGAATTTGAGGGGCAGTTTCCCAGAAACCCCTGAACATATCACCATGAGACTTGGCACATGTCATGCTCTCAGCAGAGGCTACTATCCCTGCAAGTTTCATCTGAATCAGCCAAAAGACAACAAAGTTATAGGTATTTCATTGATTCCCTGTTATACTCTATGGCTGAATCTCCAAATCGCCGAATCTTTTCCAAATTGATTTGGAAGCTCCAAATCGATTCGGAAAGCCTAAAGCTTCCAGTGATTTGATTTGGAGTTCTAGATTTAGCCTCTGAATCATCCGAATAATCTCCGAATCATGATCCGAAGCTTTGCACAGCCCTAGCGCATATACATTGTGACAGTGGAACACAGTGGGAATTATTACTCTGCCACTCCTAGTAGCACCTAGATAGCCCACAAGGGGGAGGAAATGCTTCAAATTGCTGCTCTCCTAGCAGTCTGGAGGAAAGGAGAGTCTTCTAAATCTGCATGCTTTAAGATGGCAAAAGGTTTAGAAGATTTGCTCCTGACACAAATTCTGGAACGGCTATGCAAGTAGGCTGAAGAACTCTGGATTAGGGAGGATCATGGGGAAAATTGTCATCTGAATTTGGGGTCACAGAGAGGACAGACCTGCTATCAGTCTTTTCATAGAGGGAAACCCACCACCATTGTTCTAGACAGGCTATTCTTGGCCATCTGCACTAGCAGTGCCTTGCTGAGCTGAATGAGTTCTTGCTGCTGCATACTTTGGCACTGCTGCCTGGGAATTACTGGCGTTCTGGGGGAGGAGATAGATGTGCTGAGGTGTGGGGCATGTTTGTGCTGGTTTCTAATCTTCTTCATTGTTCAAAGCCTTGATAAAGGGAAGCTGTGCCTCGTGGGCAAACTTTCTAGATCTCACCGTAGTCCCTCTTCTGGGAGCTGAATTTCAGGACACTGGATTATGTGCTCTTCTAAGGGTACTGCTTACATCCTTCTTCTTTCCCTTCCTTTCCTTCTGCTCCTCTCCGCAACACCTTTTGGCTCCTCTTCATCATCACTGATAACAACTCAAAGCCCAAAGAGCTTGACAGTGAGCTTCTATATGTTTACTGCATTCCCACAATTCAGCAGAAAGGTTATAGTCTTCCTTATATCATGAAGTCATTAGGGGTGCATTTCATTGGTGGGGTTTGGAAAGGTCTGAGTTAAACTGCACCACAAGTCCCTGGGGGGTGGAGGTGGGAAGTGGGATACTGGGCTCTGACATGGATCCTCTAAGGCACTCTTCTGCAGGAAAGGACCTGGTCACCCAGGCTCCATTGCTTCTTCAGGTCCTGAACTTCTTAGGACTGAAGAACTGAGCTGACAGTTAGGCAAAGATGACCATTCTTGTTCATTTTCAGAGACTTCCTGCTTTGATTGAAGCTGGAAATTCTACCTCCTCCATGGTAGAACATGTGGATTGTTGGTTTTGTCACTGTGGTAGCACTTGGGAGACCTGGGTTTCTCTGCCACAGGTTTCCTTGGACAAGGGATCTTGGATAATACAGTGCTGCAGGCTCTAATGGCCTATGTTTCTTTCTTAGTCCCAAAGTCACTTTTTCTCTGGCTTTTGTCACTTGCTTCCTCATTTCCTTGAAGATGCATTAGACACCTACAACCCTCTCCACTTCCCAGCCTTGCAGCATCCCATCTAGCTTTCAGGCTTCCCAGCAGGTTTGAGAGCTACTTGATCCAATAGACAGAGCACCTGCCCAGCAGCTTCTGAATTGTTTCCAGCTTGTTTTCATGGTCCTGGGTAAGCTGTTTCTTCTCTCGGCCTCTGTTTTCTTCTTTCAGCTTTCCAGGTCAGCTGCTTGGATTGCAAGTAAGAATAGGAATGATGATGATGAATCTGGGTAATGACCATGACTGTGGCTTTCCTGTGTGACACACCAGTGTAGCAAATAAGACAATAGCTCTGGGAGATGAGCCATCCTATGTTTGCATGGCAGGTAGTGTTATTCCTGGGGGGGCAGTGTGGGCCAATACAACTGTGCTCAGTTACCTGATGAATGACATGCCATTCAAATGGGAGCAACAGCCACTGCAGAAGAAAAGTGATCACCACAGGCTCTCTCCTCAGCAGAAGCAAGGTCTAAGGGCCAACTGGGGAAGCATTCCTGTTGATGGCTCTCAGTTAACAATGCCCTCTTCTCCCCTCCAAGCATTGTTCTGACACTACAAGCAGCTATAACAAATGTACCTGAAAGGGAGAGATGTATAATTTCTAGCTTTTGTTCCATAGATTTCCATTCCATCAGATTTCTTTTTTCTTTTTTCCCTCCCTCCCCCCACACCCTACATGCTACATTTCTCAGTACATTCTTCTGGCTCCTTCCTTTCTTTTGAAAATGCCAGTTGTCTTCCAGCCTTCTATACAGACTGCTTTTGTCCTACTACACCTGGCTTCCCAGGCTGGCTCCATTGGGGGATTGTGTGGGAGTAAGGGGGCATAGAGGATGACCTGAACATGCTACTTTCAGCCATTAGGAAGTTTTCAACTGGGTAAATGCTCAGTTCACATTCTTGTTTTGGCTTGTCCCTGATCTCTGGGGAGAGGAGCCAATAGCAGTAAAACATCTTCTTAAGTGTGTCTGCTGAATGTTGCTCATGACTCAAATCTGTTTGCCCACCTGTCCTCTTCCCTTTCTTGCTGATATACAGGTGCCAGTTTTTAGTTGCCTCCACTAGCCAAAGAGTCCTTGCTCCTGAGGATTCAGGATTCCTGAAGGATATGCAAGTGGGCATATCCTTGTGAGGAGACCATGCTATTTATATTGGCCCAGATTTCTCAGGGCAGCCCAGCTGACCTTGCAGCATGACCGGAGGGCTGGGTTAGGGTTAGTTCCAACTTACAGCTGGTTGGCCACAGCTTTGAAGTGCCACTTCCTGCAGGCACCTATAAGCAGAAGATGATTTGTGTTGGGTCTAATGCCATGCAGAGTCTCTTACTACATTACAGATTTAAAACTTTATTTGTAAATGTTAAAAATCATAGTTATTTACATGACTTCCTACACTTAGAAGAGAATATAGGACTCCATGCATGGTAGCTACATAGTACGTAGGTGACATCTACTGATGAAATCTAGGGCATGCTGTTGGACATGAAACGTATGTAATCCCAACGTACAGGGGGTTAAGAAGTTTCAGTGTCATGCTGTACTAGGAAGTGAGGTGAGACTCCGCACATGGTAATGACACCGAAATAGATTTGTAAGGTGGCAAGACATAGACAATGGTTTTAGCATGTAGTTTATAGTTGCTAAGTTGTAGAATAAAGGCAAAGTCTTGGTTGGTTAATAGCATGTTTAGGAGGGATTCATTGTGTGTCATCATCATGCCCACCAGGTCTTCCTTCTGGCTGGTGGCCTGCGGTGGCTGTGACGGGGACCATGTTGCAGCTGGCCCACCCACCTGTCTAGGGCAGTCTGCCCACCTGTTTCACTTGCCACACCTTTGGTGTAACTCTAAAATAGTTTACAAGGCAGGAGGCTGCCCATTTACTGCCCTGTGCCAAGGGCATAATATATGGCTCCGTATCACCCCTACACAGCATCAAAATGTGGCTCTGGCCCCCCAACAGGCTCCATGTCACCTGATGTTCAGATCCCACCTGGATCCCTCCTCCTCAGGCAGCCTACTCTGCCTTCATTCTGGGCATCAAAACTCCTCAAGTCCTTTTTCCCTCATGGCTGTGGCCCATTCTGGGACCTTTGGCCTCATTGGCCTTGGCCTCGCCTCTAGGCCAGTTGGGACTCCCGGGCTCTAGGCCTGGCCGTCCCTTGGTGGGTGCTCTGGCCTTTCGGCCAATCTAGTCCTGGCCCCAGCATGGGCCAGCAAGGTTATTTTGGGTAGGTACTGAGCTGCTTGCCCTTACACCCCGATACGAGCCTACCTTCTCGGGACTCTCCAGACACAGTTCACTCAATCATTAAGGCTGGCCTATGCACAGTGCTTCAGGCCCACCCATGCAGACTTTACTCTACATGGCCCACACGCAGTCCTTCAGGCCCATGCACATGGACCCTACTCTACACAGTCTAATCACTTCTCACACTCCCCCTCACAGGCCGCTACACCACCCCCCTCACTGGGGCTCTTGGGCCTTATGCCCCTTGGGTCTCAGGCCTGAAGACATGCCTGAACTCATTGCCTGTCCACTCTATAGGGTAACCCACCAGGTCATGGGGGCTGAGGCTATACAGCACCCCACACTTGCCTTTCACTAGGGAGGCACTGATATGGTATTTCTTGGGGACCACCCCACCACAGGCAGCCCTGCCACACCAACCTACCCCAGCAGGGTGTAGTTTTAGATCAGGGGAGGTCAAATATTGTGTGTGGAGGGCCGCTTACAGAGTTTTGGCAGGCTGTCGAGGGCTGCCTGGGTAGCCCCGCCCCTTGACAGGTGCCCTGCCCCCTGGTCACCATCTTGGACCAATGTCCCAATGTCTTTGGTCCCAAGATGTTTGGGACATTGGTCCCGTGTCCCAGGGCCAGCACCAGTGGGGCCCAAAGTGGGGCACAGGCTGGCAGGGGTCTGTGGAGTTGGTCTGGGCTGCACCAGCAGGGAGAACAGGGAGCTGGCCCAGCTCTATAGAGCCCCTGCCAGCTGGGACCCTGTGCTCCTGCCACCCTGCTCTGGGCCCCGCTGGCACTGGCCCTGGTGCACTGGTGCAGGCCCTGTGCTCCTGCTGGGTCTCTGCCCACTCACTCCCAGTGTACCCCAGCCCTGCGGTCCAGGTGGGAGGCAGCGCAGAGCCCCAACCCCCTGCTCACCAGGGAAGAAGCTGATGCTGAGTGCAGGTCACCCGCTTTATGGTGTCACAGGCCAGCTAGGCACTGTGAGTGTGTCAGCTGTAAGGTTGCTGGGTTCAGGATCAAGGAGGCGAGTCGGGAGTGAAGTAAAGGCAAATTTACTTATAGCTTAGCATACAACAGTTAACAGAAAGGTTAATGAGACAAACATATAGTACAGTAATAAAGAGCTAATAGTGAATAATAACAACAGATAGACAGAATGACAAAGAGTTCCCACATGGGGTTGGCAACTTATCGGCAGTCCCTCTATGCCAGGTGCACACCAAGTTGTTCGAGCGAAGTCAGGTGTCCCTAATCAACACTGCCTGAGGGGTCACCAGGAAGGTCCCTTGGTCAGGATCCGGTCCTTGCTCACACTGGGAGTCCGGGGTCCAGGCTTGGTACAGTGATGGTCCTTCTGTCCTGTCCTTCTAACTAGTCACTTGACATGCACATTCCTTTATGCCTTATCTTATGCTAATCTGTTGGCTTTAGAGCCACTCACAATCTTGCCCTATAGCTGTTACCCTATGGGATCAGAAGGTGTTAGAAATTATCATGAAAGGTTACCACCCGAACTCAGGTTCACCCAATAAGCAAATTACACCACATTACTTTGAGGTTTGAAATTATCATTACTCTGCCCAAGCTCAACCCCTTGGTTTCTTATTCCCTGGATTTCTTGGAATGTGCTAATTATATTAGGTGGTCAGATCTTGTTATGACTGACCTTTAAAAAAATCTGTTAGATCAGCTAATCTTGCAGTTTGCTTATTTTTGGGGCCCAGTCAGTCCCATGATCAGTGCAACCAGTTAGATTCAACACTGGTTAAATTGTGACAGACAAATTCCACTTGCGGGTTGCAAACTTGCATGCTTTGCATCAGCTACTCTTAACTGCTAGACAATTGCCTGGATGTCTCCAAGAGCATATATGTATTGCTCATGATAGTAACCCCTCTGGTTCTGGCCACCCCATCATGGCCAGTGCTCCCTGCTGCAGCCACTCACAGCCCACCAGGGCTGTCCTGAGCAGGTACAGGCAGCCCCATGCGGACTACAAGTGGCTACAGTGTGGGGTGCAAGCCACAGGGCGAGTGAGGTGCCACTTTTCCCTGCAGGGTCCAAGCCACAGGGCGAGTGAGGTGCCACTTTTCCCTGCACTCAGCACCAGCTTGTAACCCACCTCTGCTGCCAGCCTGGGCTCCACGCCGGCTCCAGGCTTGCCCATTGGGGCTGTGCATGGCGGCAGCTGCTGCAGCCCCCCCG
>NW_005842614.1:511377-561859 GCF_000455745.1 Alligator sinensis | reverse complement strand
GCCGATGGGTGCGGTCCAGGGCGGCAGCTGCTGCAGCCCCCCCGCTTGCCGTGCCAGGCAGTGTTGGCTGCTGCTGCCCGCCCAGAGTGCATGCTGGGCAGCCCACAGGCGGTGGTGGCAAACGCTGCCCAGCGCAGCAAGGTGGGGGGGGGCTGCAGCTGCTGTTGCCACGTGCAGCCCCGATGGGCGAGCCCGGAGCTGCGCAGGGCCCAGGCTGGCAGTGGGGCCAGGTTACAAGCTAGTGCTGAGTACGGGGGTGGGGAGGGGTAAAGCAGCCCCTCACCCACCCTGTGGCCAGTGCCTGAGGCGGGACCGGGCAGCGTGGGTTGCGAGTGGCTGCAGCACAGGGTGCTAGCCACAGGGTGGGGGAAGGGCCACTTTTCCCCTCCGCATTCAGCTTTTCCCCGGGCTCCTTCATTTTTTACAGGAACCAAGGGCAGAGGAATATTGATTTTCTAAATTTTTTAGGGGCCCTGTGGGCGGGATAGAATGGCCTTGCAGGCCGAATCCAGCCCACCCCTGTTTTAGATCATGTCCCAGGACCAGGAACCTCCTGTATCCCCATAGTTCCTACCCTTAACCTCCAGGTGTTCTGGGAGCAGCAGTGCTCCAGCTGGGCAATGTTACTTCAACAACACCCCTACAGCAACTGCCCACTCAGCTCTGAGAGTCTGGGTTTATACTGAAGCTACCCAACCCCATCCTTCAATCCTGGGCTCCTCTTGCGTTCATGTGACCATCTAATTAGGCCGCACTTGCTGGCTGCTCCACAGCCTGTTTAAGCCTCTTAAAGTGGCAGGCAGGGCTGTCCCGGGGGCGGGGCAAATTGGGGTGACTGCCCTGGGCCCCATGCTTTGGGGGGCCCCGTGGAGCTGGGTGGAGCAGTGGCAGTGCAGAGCTGGTCACAGTGGCGGCAGATTCTTCAGGTGTGGGGCCCATGGAATTGGAGCAGGGGTGGGGCCCTGCATGGGCTGATTTGCCCCAGACCCCGCACCCTACTCCGGTTAGCTCTGGTGGCAAGCACCAAAGGTGCCCTGCCACAGTGGCTATCTTCATATTGGTGATGACCCATGATATGCTCAACATAGATGTCTCACAGCCATCAGATGATCACAGAATATGTGCCTACTGTACAGATATATGGCACTGTTAGGGTTGTTGGAGAGTTGCAGACCATGCTAACTACCTTCAAGACCTTTGCACAGTGTTCGTCTCCTGTCCCAGCACAAGGGAAACCACAGCAATGGAAGGTACCTGATCTATGTTCTGTTCTCCTCTCTGTCTGACAGGATACTGGGTACCAAAATCAAAGGGTCAAATTCAGAGAGGCAAAGTAATTGCAACTAGGTGACTTATGGCTTGAACCAGTGGTTAAGACTGTCTTACAAGTGGTGGGCTGCCCCTTGTGACTGTTGCCCCTCTCTCTCAGCTGCCTTCCACTGCCTCCACCATTCATGCCATGTGCTGTCCATTCCTGTCTCCAGCAGCAATGGGGAAGGGTGACTTTGGTGACAAGTGTAAGCAACATCTGCCATAGGGTGTGGGAGAGCATCAGGGAGGGGTGCAGAGTGGATCAACAACATGGTTCAGGGCAGAGAATAGGCATGCGCCAGGCCAAGTTACATGCTGCTGATTTTTTTCTTTTTCCCAAGACACTACAGGATGGAATAGACCTTCACAGGCTGGATGCAGCCTGTGGGCTATTGGTTGCCAACCCCCGGCCTAAACAAGAATATAGAGAAGAAGGGACTTTCCTTGTTTTCTCCTTCCATTGAAGCCCTGTTCATGATTCCTGCCTGTTCTATCCTGATTGTCAGGGATACATAGTGGTAGAAGGCACAGGCAGGGCTTATGCAGGAGAATGGTTTATGAAGTCCAGAAGATGGCTAGGATCTAGAGAATATCACTGAAGGATAGACTCCCTGGAGAGCTGACCTGTTAACCTGGGTGATGACCTGAAGCCTGGGTGATTACAGATGAGCAGGGCAGGGCAGGTAACCAAAACTTCCCAGGAGACAGGATATGATGTTGAACATTACAGGAGCTATAGGAAGTACCTGCTGAATTGCCCCGGTGAGTAAGCATCGTGAGGGTGGCTGGGGCAGTAGCATCCTGGGCTGGGAACTAAGGGCAGGGGCAGATCCAGGGGATGGTGCAGTAGTGCAGTTGCACCCCTCCCCCTTTCATTCTTGCTATACCCAAATTTTAAAATAATTTCCTGGGAAGGACACTGGCATCCCTGTTCTACTGAGGCTGATGCAGTCAATTGACTTCATGGCTTATTGTCATTTCCCTGATTTCTGCTAATCTCTCTCTACTCCACAGGTGTTAACGGCCCTCTCTCCTTTCCACTATTAAAACTATCTGTTCTTCTGCAATTTAGCTGTCTGTTAGCCAATCCTGGTAATGTCTCTCTTCTAGTTCACAACTCTGCAGACAGTTTTTAGCTCTAAGTAAAAACCTTGCTTCAGGTGTGGTAGGTGAAATGACTGACAGCAAAGTATTGGAGGTACTGGCAAGATGCTGAAAAAGGGTTGATTTTGTTTTTATAAATCTGACTAATGACTACAAGACTAATGCCACAATATCTTTTGATTATTTTGACTATTTTTGGGGGGGGTTAAACATTGCTTGGTTATGTACAAAGTTGTGCACATTCCGATAGTTATGTTGGTTTTTGCTTTGATCTTAAACTGAATAACATAGCAGACCCCTACCTTATTAGTAAAACTTTTAGTTTCTTGTTAACTGGAGAAAAATGTGTAGTGTTGCATGCGATGATGCACTACACTATCTGAACCTCCCCCAGCTTTTCAAAATTCTAGGTCCTCCCATGGCCAAGGGATAAGGGTTTCTGTTCCCAGTCTTTGTCACTGACTGCTCTTAGGACTCTGGGCAGGTTTTGTGCTTTGGTTTTCTTGCATGTAGAACTGGCTGGTAATTCATCCTCCTTCACAAAGTACTTTGAGCTCTGGGGTGGGAGCCTGGCAGTTGAGAGCCAGGCCACATTACTTTTGTGCCCGTTTCCCTTCCACATCCTTGAGCATCCTACTATGTGACAGAAAAATCTGATAGTGGTAGAAAGACAGAGGAGGCATGGAGGGAGAAAGCAAATGGCAGACTGTTTCCTTGTCCTTTTATCCAATTAACCAGTCACGCTGCATAGAGAGAAAACAAGAGACTGTCTGCAATGGGCCAAATTGATCCCGAGCGTAACAGCCACCTTAATTATTTTTCCCTCTGTTTTATTTTTTCCCCATAACAAACAAAAGAGCTACCCCAGGGCTAAGTGTAACCCATTGTTTTTAATGAAGACACTTCCAGCAGAAATGGCTCCTGCTTCTCTTGAAGCCTCTGGGAGAAGGAGGGGAGAAATAATAATAAATAAAACCTTTCCCCAACAGGGGAAATGAACAGTCCTTCAAGAAGCTAAGCTAGGAAAGCAGCATGAAGATGCTTACGCTTTTCAAAAAAAAAAACACAAAGTAGAAAAAGAAGAAGCAGGGCTGCTTTTCCCAGTTCAGCACTCTGAGTAATGAGCCTACAAGCAAGGGGGAGCTTTCCCAGGAGGCTTAGCTATGTATGGGAGATGGACACAACAAGTAGCTCTGATGGGCCAATATCTGAAACGATCTCTCTCTAATTTTCTACATCAGTGAGAATACAGCACAGCGCCATCAATCATAGTCAAAACTGGCTCAAAAAGCCCCCTCTCTCTCCCGCCCCCCTTTTTCCTTCTCTCCTCATAACAGCCCCCACCTCCTGTCTATCCCTGGTTTAGGGAAAAACAGGTATCTTGTACACAGCTGTAATCCTGACCCACTGCTTCAGAGCTGTTCTGTGCCACAGAGTTTCTGTTTTGCTGCATTTAAAGCCAGTCACTGCTGTCATTGTCCTGCTCTGGTCCCTGCTCCTGGCCAGCCTGTATTCCAGTCTATTAGCTAGTGCTGCTTGGTTGCTGGTGAGGAGCGATAGTGCTGGCTTCTCCTGCTTCCACCTGGCAGTGGCAGTGACTGCAGCAATGCTCCAGTGGAGAACCACTGAGGGAAGCAGAGGCAGCACAACAGTGCTTCTCAAGTGGGGTGCCACCAAATTCAAAAAGCTTACAGAGAAGGTGCCCTGAATCTGACAAGGTTGAGAGCCACTCCACAAGCAGCTGGATGCATTACATTCATCTGATTTGCATCTGGGCAAATGGCACAAAGAAGAGTCCAATGTACTTGGGGAAAAGGTGCCCCTGTTTTGGTGTGGTGCTACTTGAAGTACAGAGCTCAAGTGTGGACAGGAAAATGGAGTCTTGTCCTACCTGGTACGTCACCTGGCATAGGAGCTCAGGGCCATCCATCACCCTGTTTCTCCTCCTCTTCTGTATTTGGGCTTTGCTTTAGGTCCAGGCAAGCAAAATCACTGGCTTAGCTTCAAATGGTCCTACTGGACCATTTCCTCAGCCACAGACATACTCTGAAACATGACTTGGCTACTAGCATTCGTATGTTCAAATCCTAGGTTAGGACCCTAGCCCCGTGTGCATGGCTTGCATTGCAGTGCTGATGAGGAGGAAGATTTCACAGACATTAGGGCTGGAAGGGACCTCACAACATCATTGGGTCCAGTCCCCCGCCCAAGGGGCAGGAAGTCTGCTGGGGTCAAATGATCCCAGTAAGATAAGCAACCAGATGACTTTTAAACAAGCACTGAGATGGTCACCTTCCTTCCAGCCTCCAAGGACCCTCAGACGGGCTTGGAACACGGCCCTAGCTAACATTCGTTCCTTAGATGAACCCAGTCACAGGCTCGTTGGCTATTGTGGCACACACAATAACTACTTTGTTTATCTCCATATGACTGCACTCTCAGTAATGAGCTATAATATATCACTGTTTTATACAGTACTCTACGATACCTTGAGTGAGGAAGATGTTACATAAAACCACTGTCTATTCTGTTCCATGGATCAGGGACTGATGATCTCCTAGAGATGTAAAATGACTGTAGCGGGAGGGAAGTGATTAAGGGGAAATGCTGAGATAGGGAATAATTACAGAGAGAGGTGAGAGAGTCTGTCTGGAGGTGTGATAACGAGGTAAATGACATGGGAGCCTGCGGAAGAGACTGCTCTGGCTACATGTTTGCTACAGTTGAAGATAGTGGATGTGGGGGATCTTTTTTTTTTTTTAATATATAAACATCTGCTTCGTTTTGCTTTATAACCTGCTTTTTTAGAGGCTATTTGAGGAACACTTATTAGCAGCTTGGGAGCAGGGAGTAATAAAGATTAATTTTTTTAATAATTCCTTGCGTCATCTTTAACTTCCTGTGGCAGGGTCTGACTTTTAAATCCGAAAACTAAGTTAACTTAAAGCTTACCTGGCCTTATCAGTTTTGAAATGGCAGTGCAGGGAGCTAGGGATGGTGAGGGGAAGAGGAAGGTACAGAGCTCTAATCTGGGTTTTCATCTCTGAGGGGCTGCCTTGAAAGGCTGTTCCAGACAGGCATGAGCATCTACTTTTAGTGGGTCTCCCAAGGGCTGCGTGTGGTGTCTGTTCAGGTACAGTTTAGATGTTCTGGTCAGGGTACAGTTGGCAGCATTATCGTGGTACAAATATGTAGCACAAAAACTTGAGCTCTTGGTTGCAGGGTTATGTTTCCATCGAAGCTAATGGTAAAATACCCTTTGGGGAAGAATTTAGCTCTTGCTCTCATGTCCTGGAGAGGCAGAGAGGACATGCTCCATGTAGCCTTACATCCTTGTTGTAAGAGGGGATAGGTGCATTGGAGCTTGCTTTCTGGCTATGCCCTTCTGCATATTGGTCAGAATTGGGAGTCAGCTCCCTGGATTAGGCCCCTGTATGGTAGCCTCCCAAAGCAGTTTAAACTCAACTGCAGCCAAACCTAGATGATAACACAATTTGTCTGTACATGGGTCTAAAACATATGATAAGGGCCATGCAAAGTATGTGGTAGCTTGTGACAGGGCAACACTCTAGGCCACCCTTAATGTGGCCCACACACCTGTCTCTGGGCAACCACCCGCCTTGTCTTACCTGCCATGTCTTGATCTTAATTAATTAATTAGTGAGCAGGAGGCTGCCCTTGTCCTGCCCCACCACTAGGGGGTGCTGTCTGCAGCTCCGTTTCCTCCCCTACACTGCAGTCCACGCCTCGCCTATGTTATCACCATTGTCTTAATTCTATTTTCTCACTATACGGCCCCTTACCGTTCTCCCTGGGCCTTCTTTCTTTTGCTGCCGCCTCCTGGGGCTTTCTAGTGCCCAACTTGGGCCTCCCTACCATGCGACCCCCCTATCAGGGGCTCCCTGTGCCCAAACCTGGGGTTTTGCGACAATACTGCCCCCTATCTAGGCTTTCCACGCCCACACTGGGGCCTCTCAATAAGGTGGCCCCCTGTCTGGGGCTCACCGGTGCCCAACTTGGGCCCCTTAAAAGTGCTGCCCCCCTTCTCTGGGGCTCACTATGCCCACACTTGGGCTCTTCAAATGCCCCTCTCTGGGCTCCCTGCAGTGCTGCCCCCTTCTCTGGGCTTCCGTGCCCACACTTGGGCCTCTCAATAAGGTGGCCCCCTTCCTGGGGCTCGTTGTGCCCGCACTGGGCTTCTCAATCGGGCCCCCTCTCTGGGGCTCATCACACCCGCACTGGGCTTCTCAAAAATACTGTGTCCTCTCTGGAGCTTGCTATGCTCACACTGGGCTTCCTAATAATACTGCCCCCTCTCTGGGGCTCGCTGTGCCCACATTGGGTTTCCTCAAAACACCCCTCTCTGGGGCTGGGGTCTAAGCACCCCAAAGCTGCACCCTTACTGGCACCTGGATCCCCACACTATTGTGGGTCTCCTATGAAGATACTGCACCCTCACTGGCGCTAGGGCCCCACACCCCTGTGGGTCCCTATGAGGCCTCCTCCAACCCCCAATAGCCTCTCCCAAACCACCGGTCTTAACAAACAGCAAACACAAACTTGAGCCTCCTGGCTATAACTCAAATGGAAGCCGCCTGGCTACAACAACATTGCTCAACTCCAGTCAAGCAGTACCTGCTGTTAGGCTTCTACCGGCACCATTACTCCAGGAGCTCCTGCCTCTCTGGTAGTGGACTGCCTCAGGCCTCTGCTTCTGGGCTTTATAAGGGCCAGGCCCTGCCCCTTCCGGCCAGCTGACTCTCATTAGTTGCCCCGGCAACCCACAGCTGTGCTCCTTAATCACTGCTAGGGCTCCTTCCCTAGCAGTTTTTTCCTCTTCAGGCACAGAGTGCCTCAGTGCTCTGTGACATAGCTTGAGATTTGTTGGCTGTCTAAGACGTCTGGATACTAACTCTGATACAGGTCCAGCAGGGATAGCAACAGCAGGTGTGTTAATGAAGACTGGGTCTTAAGAATGTTCTGATGTATGCGTGTGCCTGCACGCATGCTTGCACCCCACTTTGATTCCTGCTTCATCCAAAGTTTCAAACCAACTGCCTGGCAGTAGCAGCAGCTTTTCTAGTCAGGCAGTGCTGAGGGAGTCCATTGATTTCATGGCTCATTAAAATCTACCTGGCCCCTTCTGAACTCTTCGTTCTGTGGGTGTTGATGACCCTCTCTTCTTTTTAATGGTCTTGATGTCCCACCAGTTAAGCTATAATTTGTTCTGCAATTCTGCTGTCTGTTAGCTACTCCTGGTAAAGAAGCTCCAATTTCACAGTCTTGCAGATTGTTTTAAACTCACTCCGATGAACTTATATTTGTTTTTGTTGCAATCTTAAACTGAATAATACAGCCCAAGGCCCTTGCCATATTAGTAAAGCTTCTAGTGTATTTTTACATGGAGACAAATCTGTGTTGTGTAATATGTGATGATGCACTTCACCATCCACACCCCTCTCTTCAAAATTCTAGATTTGCCCATGGCTGTTGTAAATAACCAAGCTTTTTATTTTACCTACCTCTACAATGAGTACATATGGCGGTTCTGGGGTAGTGCAGAGGGAAAGTGCAGGGCGGGACACAGGGTGCAACTTTGTCCTAGGGTCTGTTAAACTTATGGCACTGCTAAAATGCTAGAACTAGGGGCAATGCCAGCATTTTGGATGTGCCAGGGCATATGGACAGACTAAACCATGTTTGCATTGCCCTAACCTGGGCAGATCTCTCCTATCACTGACAGATGCTGCATGCAGCTGTCCTCTTACACTTTGGTAACCCTTCTTTTGGTAGTTTGTTCTGCTAACAAAGTTTCATTGGAGTAAGAGTGTGTGTGTTTCTGCATGTGCACATACAACAGAAAGAGAATGGGAGAATTTTTTTTCTTTAGAATATCACACAATCCTGCACCAGGGAATTTGGGTCAGAAAAGGAAATGTTGCCAGGAGCAAATAACACTACTAGTGGGTCTTCTTTTCCCCCTGAAATTCCCTAATGGAGGTCTAGTCTGTGAGGCATTATCCCTGTGCTGGGAGATGCTTGCCAGACTCTGCTTTGCAGGATAACTTAGCGTTTCAGGGTACCCAAGAAGTGATTTAGTTTCTAGCTACTTCCTAGGGGCTGGCTGGTGGTTTCACAGCCTGCTCTGTGTGAGAGGCATGATACATGGCCCCATGGCCACATTGCCCCAGAAGCTTGGCAGCCAAAGAAATATTCTGCAGAGATGTGCATTTCTTTCCCAGCTCCAGCCTTATTCCCAGTACTGGGGAACAGCAGTCTGGCCTGTGTCAGTCTAGGATTACCAGGTGCCCAGTGCCAGCTCATTTGCAAGAGCTGGTATGTTGCAGGGAAAAGTCAAAGCTCCACCTCTGCTTACTCTGCTGCTATGTGCAGGGCCTTATGGGCAGGCATTCCCATAAAACATGCTGTCCTGAATGATGCTCTCCAGAATATTGCTGTGAATGGGTGCTTGGGGCTGATTTTTGGTTTTTGGGATATTTTTTTTTGCTCAGGCCCCACAGCAGAACTAACAGGAAGGAGGAAGACATGTTCCATTTTACTCTCCTTCACATTCTCCCTGAACTCAGGTCCAGAGAAACAGAAGTAATCTTCTGCTTTGTGCCATTGTGATTGCAGCTGCCACGTGTCTGGACATGCAGAATCATAATACGTGTGGAGGAAAAAACAAAATCTGCCCCTTTCCTGCTTGCTGCAGACTGGGCACAGCTGCACCCTCTGCCCTCAGGGAGTGTGGGGACCTGTGTAAGCTAGTGCCCTTGTACCTTTATTGCCACCCAGTAGAGCTTTCTGCACTCCTGTGCAGCACAGAATATGCTGAAAACTTTGAAAAGAAAGCAGAGCTGTGCTTCCCAATCTGCTTCCTTGAGCCCAGGAAGTACTCTGCCTCCCTGTGTTTGCCCTGCTCCCACCCCAGGGCTACTGGCTCTTCAAAGCCTTAATATCCACAAACCTTCTCTGGGGGAGCTCGGGCCAAACCTTCAGAGCCAAGGTGTTGCCACACAATTCAGAGCAGGTGGCAACCTGGATGCTTTCATGGCCCAAAGGAAAGAAGAGACGTGGGTCTAGAGTATGCCTGTGGTCAAGCCGGTGTCAGTGCTAGGTGACTTCACAGAAGGTTGTTTTAAGAGTGGCCAGAATTAGCATGTGGGCAGGGGTCTGTGCACATTTATACATCACCTGATACCTTTCCACAGCAGATGAACTTAATATTTGGGGGGCGCCTACTGTAGAAACCTATGGAACTGAGGCCCTGACTTCCTGCAGGGATGCTAAAGATCCCAGAATGCTTTCTAATGACTCTGTATTTGTCCAGATTTCCATGGCTAGTGTGTATAGGGCAGTTCAGTGAGATGCATGCCCTTTGGATGCTGCCATCCACCGTGGAGGTCTGCATTTCAAAGTCCAGAACCTGCCAACACAGACCCTTGCATCCTGTCACAGACATATGAATATCCATGCGTCTCCACATGTGTCTCATTAATAGGGAGCAATATGGCAGTTGTTGGAAAGGGATCTCTTCTGAGCCTGCCTGGAGGCTGATATCCCATGAGAAGAGAATACCAGGTTGCCCCACTATACCACAGTGCAGGCACAGAGGTCCACGCTGGTAGATCAGGTTGCAGGACTCAGTCTGTGGTGTGCAGACCCTTTTGGGAGCCTTCTCGATGACAGCTGGTATTGGTATAAAAATCATACCAATGTTCTCATTCACCTTTATGGTTGATGTGTGCAATCTGGCTTGGCTTTGAACAGGGGCTTTGTACAGAAGCCATTGATCCTGGCATGTTTGTCTACCTGCCCCTTTGCTTCAGAGGCATGGCAGGCTGATGCTACAGAGAGCTGTTTTCACTCTGTTTTGCTCACCTCCTCCCCTTCCTGCTCTGCATGTTGGTGATGAGCAATGAGCCCTGCTGCCATGGGATTTTCTCTTTGGTTTGGGTCAGTCACTTAGTCTGTCTTGAGATAAATGCACTGGAAAAGGGCTTGTGCTGAGCATCCATTTCTGGCTGAAGACTAAAGGTTCTTTCAAATATTGCTCCACCCTGGTTAATTTTAATTCTCCTTCTGCATGGGCTGTGAAGTACAGGCAAAAAGCTAAGCACATGGGTCAGTCAGATATGTGCAGTGGTCAGGGTTGCTCTCTTCTGGATCTGAATACATTGCACATTTTCATCAGTGTAGTTTACCTCAGTGTGTTAAACCAGTGGAGATTACTATACAATATGCTCTGGACAGAAAACCAGCCCCTTCTTCTTCCCAGGAGAGCTATATAGATTAAGCTGTGGACAGACAATTCCTCCACCAGTGTGATTATACCAGAGTAGTTCTAGCCCCTGCTTTTGCTAGGTAATTCTGCACTGGATTTTAGTGAGTGACAGTGGTTGTAAATGTGCAGATCTAGGTCCCCTAATACCAGCTTTACCACAGAGTAACTTGATTAACTTTAAGAAGAGTTACTTCTGATTTAGAGAAGTGGAAGTAAGAAGAGAATGAGTCCAAAGCTATATCTAATACCTTTCTAACATCTGTTGTTCTCATTTAATGGCTCTAGTTCCATGATAATTAGAATCTAGGGCTCCAGCCAGGATCAGAGATCCAGTGAGGTGTGGACACTGTACAGACAGAAATAAGGGACAGCCCCTGCCCTTGAGAGTTTACAATCTAAATAGACCAGGCTGATGAAAGACAGCCCTCTCTCCTCAGATGGAAAACAGGCACAGAAGCTAAGCAACTTGGGCAAGGTCACGTAAGGAGTCTATGGCTGTGGCAGGAATTGAACCAACAGTGCCCAAGGTGCAGGCTGACACCTCAGCCTATGTGGCCAGCCTTCTGCTCTGGTAGAGCTGTAAGCCAAGGCACTCTAGGTGCTTCTGCAATCCAGGTAATGCAGAGTAACTATAATGATTGCAAGTGGACAGAGCCTGGTTCTTACAATTCATCTGGAAGCGGAGTCATAAAATTGCCAGCTGTTGAGAAAGCTGAGGGGACAACCCCAAATTGAAAGCATCTGTCCTGAACTGCAAACCTCTCTTTTGAAGGCCACAAAAATTGGAGGGGAAGAGAGAGAGAGAGGGAGAGAGAGGGAGAGGGCTGTTAAAAAGCTAAAAGCTGTCACTGGGCATCAGCTAGTTTATGTGCAGTGAAGTATCCATACAAGTTCGCAGCTTGTTGCTAGTAGTGGAGTATTTTTGTGATAAATATATTTTATGGGTCTTTTATGAGATTTTTTTTTTAAATGGCTGCCCCAATAAATTATTTACCAGGGCAGTAAAAGATCAAGGAAATTGCTCTGACTGCATTGCTGAGCATCTAAATCCCAAAGTTTATTGGGGTCTAAGCATCCCCCAAGTTCCTTTGGTCTTTTAAAACATTGTCCAGCTGCTGTGTTCTGCATTCTTTCCTATAAAAGGGCCCACTGTGGTCAGGAGCCCTGCCTGGTTACATCAGTGTAGCATCTCCAATGGAGCCTCACACATTTACAACAGCTCAGGATCTGTCCCTGAAGTCTTGTAGCATCATCTCACTGCTTACTGCCCCTGTTACAAATCTCTTCTTAGATTCCCTGTGCTCCCCCCGCACCTCTCCACATTTCTAAAGGACTTAACCATGCCTGTCCTTTTTGGTTTAAAAGCATCATGGAGGAAATGAAAGTCACTTGGAAGCAATAGGGTATTTGAAGTGCACCCTGTGGCATCAACTTCCCTCCAGCATGCACTGCAGGAAAGATCATGGACTACAGTCATAAACATTGGGTGCCCTGCAAGCTGGGTTGTTACGGACAAAGTTCTATATGGAACTGGGGCTAGACAAGCAAGTTTTCCCACTGCCCCCAGGGCAAGAGCTGTACTCTATTTTGTTATACTGGTGTAAACTGAGAGTAACTCATCTGGTATTAAATCCTGATCTTACATTGTAATCAAGAGCAGAATTTGACATAATGGACATTCATACACCTACTCTGAGAGGCAGGGGCGCTTTAACTAGAGGGGCTCTAAGAGCCACTCTAATTAAAGCACCCAGAGTGTCACATGTATCAATGTCCCTGCACTGAAAAATGGCCGCACTTGTCGAACAAGCTTTAGTTAAAATGCCTCTGCCACCATTTATCATTACAGGGACGCTGATACATATGACGCTTGAGTCTGCTAGAGTGCGGTAATTACCATGCTCCAGCAGACTCGATTAATTGAGTCTGCTCCAACATGCTGTAATTACAGCATGTTGAAGTAGCCTCAATGTATGTGTATAGGCACCCCAAGAATCGGAGCTGGGGGATGCTGAGTCCATGAGAACATCTCATTGACTTCACTGGGTTTTGGATCAGGTCCTAAGGGAATCGCTACCTCTCCTTTCCTTCCCCATGCCCACTGGCAAAGGGGAGATGGTTCTCTGGGGGCCTGAAGGCAGAGAAAGGGAGTGGGAGAGGAGTATGTGTTTACTGGAGGGTTTGTAGCTCTTCAGTTCACTCACTCTGTCAGCTCACTGAAGAATGCAGCTCTTGTGGTAAAATGCACTGGATGGCAAATGGGAAAAATAGGGATCAGTTCCTGGCTGTGTGTGGGGATGTGTCTACATGAGATGCTTTACTGCTTAGTAGACTAATATACTGTTCAGTAAAGCATCACTGTCTACATGTGCACACATTTATTGCACAGTAAATTAGTCTACTGCACAGTTAGCTACTACCTGTAAATACAGGTGTAAACCTACTGGGCAGTAGATACTGCACAGTAGTGCATGTATAGATGCTAACTGGGAGCAAATTTGCTCCTGGTCAGCCCCAACACTAGGGGGCCACATGGGATGGGGAAGTCCCCTGGTCCTGGTGCTACTCAGCTCCTGTTGCCCCCAGGATCTGGGAGTCGAGTAGTGCCAGCATGGGGTAGCTCTCTGCCCTCCTCCTTCCCCCACTCCCCTTCCCAGCTCTGGTCAACTCCTGGCTCCCACAGGAGCTGGGCAGCACCCACACTCAGGAGCTCTCTGCTTTCCTGCCCAGCTTGGAGCTGGCCAGGAGCTGTCCCAGAAGCAGGACAGTTCCCAGCCAGCTCTGGGCTAGGCAGGGAAATATTCGCACAGCAGAGCAGCCTCTGCCATGTTTTACAGCAGCAGGGAATCTTTAGCTGCTCCGAAAAAGCTGTGGGCAGTGGCATAAGTAGAGTGGGGTGACAGGAGCAACAGCCCCAGGAACTGAAAAAGATAGGGTGATAAAAAACTTGGCTTTTGCCATAGCTGCATGATTGTGGCAGCAGTGACAACTGGAAGTTGGAGCCATCCCTGTGTGCAGCAGCTGTCACTGGTACCTGGCCACATTCTTATGTTCAAGGCTATGGGCTTTTTGCTAATTTATTTCTGCGTTTGCTGACTCTTGATGCAGGGTTCAAGGTGCTCTGTCTATTCAAGTCCTTGTCTGGCAAAGCATAAATGCAAAGGACACTCATAAAAGCAGAGCTTCCTACAGCTGTAGGAGGAGGCTGCTAAGAGTTCATGCCTCTGATGGTGGCCAGGGCAGGGAGTTAGTGAGGACATCCTCTGTTGACAGTCCCAGTTTTGGCAAAATGTGATTAAAGTTGTAGAGAGATGGTCTTTTTTTATGTATTAATTTTGTAAATGTACCTGGAGCCTTGGTAATAGACATACCTTGTCATAGGTATAAACAGACCAATATTAACCTAGTACATGACAGGCATCAAATCATGGGTGACTGGTGCCTCCCGAGCCTGGGGGGGTGGGGGGGGGACCAGAATGCTGACGGGGAGGGAGGGATCTCCTAGCAGCTGACTGGTGGCTGGGGTGGGGGGTCCCCACAGTGGCCGAAGTGCACTTCCAGTTTCACAGCTGGTGGTTCCAGGGGGTGCACAGCTGATCTCAGGGGGTGCACGTGCACCCGCATGCACCCCCTACACGTCGCCAAGGCATCAAATGCAAGGCCAGATACCAGTATGACAAATGCGCACACACAGAGAAGACCAGATTCTCCTCAGAGCCTTGTTACACCTTATGCTGTAAACCACACAAATGTTGATTGGCATTAGTGCTAGCTTGGAATTTGGAGCAATCCCATCCTTGGTCCAGAAACCTCTGACTGTCCCCCACCTGCACAGCTGTGACTTGCCACTAGAGGTTTGGTGAGCAGGGGCAGGACTAGGAGCTGTAGCTGTGAGTTGCCACTAGAGGGCCAGTGAGCCAGGACAAGCTTGTATCCCTGATCTATGGGCAAACGTGTGAGATCCTGGGATGCTGGAGGACTTCATTTTGGGTGGTACATCTGTGTGGAGTGGCCACACCTTAATGGAACAGGAGCTGCTGGGTAGTGTGAACCAGAGGTAATCCTGCCCTGAAGTGGTGTACATTTGAGTCACATAATGAATGCTTGAAACCACTTTAAGGTGTTAATGTGAGGGCAGTCTGGGGGTTAAAAGCTTCTAAGAGCTGCCCAAAATTACTGTGTAACAGGGCCTTCACTCCCAACCTAACTAAACAGTGTAACACCACTACTTTCAGTGGAATTCCTCCTTGCTTGCCTTGGAAAGACCTGGTCACTCTAAGTATCAGTACAGAGTCCAAGGGATATGGAACCACATAGGCCTCAGTGGAGAGTATCCTTAGTTGAAAATCTGCCAAGGGAGGGATGTGAAGCTTCAATCTCTTTGGTGCTGAATGGGCTCTACAGGGCCACTGCAGCCATACTGGGGAAAAGATTACTTCCAGGGGGCCTGCTGGCATGTGTACCAATCCAATGCTTTGCTGTACCAGCTTCTGTCTGCAGAGCTGATCTTGAGCCTCCAGAAGGCGTTAAAGCTGCACACGCATCCCAAACCCAAAGGACAGTATAGTTGAGAGAGGAAGGCTGGAGTGTGACTGAGGCATTGGGCTGGGACCCAGGAAATCCGACGCAAATGCCCAGTGTAACTCTGGGCAAGTCTCGTAATTACTTTGGACCTCAGTTGTGGCCCATCTGTACAAAGGGGATATTACCAATTACTTGTAGTGCCTCAGAGCCCCCATTATGTACCAGGGCCCCGTTGTGCTGGGTGTGGTACAAGCACAAAGAGTGACCCTCACACTGCCAGCTTCCAGCCTAAGTAACAGTCTTTATCTGTTTGGTCTTGTTTGGACTGAGCTCTCTGAGGCAGGGCCTGTCCTAACCAAAACAGGGCCCCAATTTATATGGAACCTCTACTTGTGGCTTCAAGCTGGATGCAACAGCATTAGCTGGTGGAAGAAGATTTAGATTACCTCTCCCTGAACCACTTTTCTGAACCTGGGATTGGTATGTATGATCTCGCTGTCAGCTCTACTGGCATTTACATCATGCTTACTACCATGGTGTCTGATTGTCTAATGTGATATAAGTGAGGTGTGGTAAAATAAAAGGCTCCTATGGTTTCTACCGTCCTGTAGGCACAATGAATTTTGAATGCTAACCAGATCTTTAGGAATGTGTTCTGTACTATGAGACCTCAGTGCTAGGTTTCACGCCATTGATCAAGGCACATTGCTATTATAAATCCTGCATCTACAAAGGCACTGGGAACAAAGTGCAAAGAACCTGCACTTCAACAAACAGCATCATTTACATAGGTGCTGAAAGATAACAAACATGACTTTCACCCAGCTTGCTACTAAGGCAGAAAGACAGAGATGGTTAAAGCAGTCTTTGAAGGGAGAACAGTGTCAGTTTACACCCTTCATTTAGGTTTTGCGTAATGAAAGGCCTGCTAAAACCTAACACAATTACATGTATGTATGGTCACTCCTTGGAATATACATTTATATTAAATTAGACCCTAAAAGCCAAAACCCCAGCTGGTGCGAACTGGTAGCTACAAAAAACTACAGTGATTTGTACGGGGGAAGAAAGAGGCTTAAAAAGTGGGTATATCTCCCTCCAGTTTTCGGAAAGTTTAGGTATATCTTTTGGGTCCCAACTGAGATTCAGACCTGGTTGTGCTAAGTGCTGAACCAGGGAGAGGCCTCACCTCTGGGATTCTGCAATCCAAACAGAGGAGATAAAATGGGTAGGCAGGGGAAGAAGAGGTGAAACGACTTGACTGAATCAGGAGTGGAGGGCAAAGGCAACTAAGTCCCAGTCTGGTACACTACCCACAGGAATAGTCTGCCTTTTGCAAAGCCCCTTTCCTCAAAGTTTTCTTGGAATGATTGAACAACATGAAGAGGATGGAGTTCTTCAGCAGAGTGAGATAGCTTTTCATTTCAGTTCACAACAGGAGATTTGACTTCTGTGCATGAGCTTTCTGTTAGAGACTGGCACTGCATTCTTGTAGACATAAACAGATCCCAGTCCCCATGTGTAGGCCCTGCTGACTTAGGTCAGACTGCACACGGGTATAAAAGTCCACTGAGAGAATCAGATTGCAGGATTGGGACCATCATTTGAAATGCTGTCTGTGTGTTTGCATTACATTACATACTTTAAATGGAACCCTGACAACTCGAGCTCTAACATTGCTTTGTGAGTCAAAATAAATAAAATAGAGCATGGTGGCTCAAAAGTGAAATTGAAGAGAAATTGAAATGAAACTGACCAACTGAATCTTGCCCATTATCCAATGGAGTGCAGTGGCAAAACTTATTCTTGCAAAGCAAATATCTGTCCTATTTACATATGGATCAGAGGAAATCAATGTGTGCAGCTATGACTTAACATGGCACTGTCGAGGCTCCAATTCACAAAACACTTAAATACACACATAACTTTGACCACATGAATAATTCCATGGGAGTCAATGGATGAAATCCAGATCCCATGCAAAGTCAGTAGGAGTTTTGCCATTGACTTCAATGAAGCCAGGATTCTGCTCAATGGGACATCTCATGCTTAAAGTTAGGCTCCTGCCTAAATGCTTTGCTGGATTAGGTTTTAAGTCTGCAGGAGCTTTAAAAGGCTATAATATTGTGCCCATCTATATTGCTCTGTCTTTTTTTCCAGCTTCTGTGTTATGTTGCCCTTCAGAGAGCAGGCTAACTTCCCTGTTTGCTGTACTTATTTTGTGACTGATCATGTAACTTGATGAGTAAGAGATGCAGAGTTATTGTGCACGCTATCAAGAGACACGTACATTTGCTACCACCTCCATCACCTGTTGTAGCAGCATTTAAAGTTATTACCAAGGATTGCAAATAGTGTGCGTCTCATCAAAGCAAAGAGTGCAGAATATAGGCTTCTGTGTTTGTGCTATTCCTCCTGAAAGATGGTGAGAGGAAATCCAGCAGGAGCTGTGGGCTCTCGGCATTTGCAAGATCTGGCCTCTTTTTAGCATCCAAACCAGTGCTCCAAAATCAAGAGCATATTAGCTTCTCACCACAAATTGGGCTGCTAGACATGTAGTGTGTCACATCATCTGCATAGCATTGTACATTTACTGCTTTACAAGCCTTGGCCGTTTCACTAATGAACGGAGGAAATATTAAAAAAAAAAAGATAAAAAGGCACTCTGAATGGCTCCCTAAGGAATTCCCTTCAGCAATTAGGTTTATACTTGAAAACATATTTCCAATCTTTACTGCCTGTCCTCTGTATTTGAAATAATTTTCTACCCAATAAACCTTTGTCTCTCCCCAAACATAATTTTGGCGATGTATTAATTAGTAACAGGCACCCTGCTGGTTCTAATGCTTTAGTAAATCAATGCATACATTAGTAGAAATAAGTATTTCTAAGGCATTTGCCACTGGGGAATATAGATGCCACTTATTTCCTACAGGAACAGGGGTATGGCCAGGCTGGATCAGATTAGAGGGCTCTTTTTATCTTTATCTTCAGCACTGGCCAGAACCGTGACTGTTTTCAGAGGAAGAAGCCTGCAGCAGGCAGTTAGTAGAAAAACCTTGAGGAGAGTTTCCTCCTGTCCACCGTTTGTGAGGAGGTGGGTTTCTAGCCTTTCTGAAGCTGTTTAACCCTTACTGTATGTCTGGATAGTCTTGTTAGAAATAAAAATGTCTAACCCTGTTTCTTCAGCTCTTGATCTCTGTGATGCCCTCTGACGATGGGTTCCACAGGCTAATTGTATGAACAAATGTCATTTTTGTTCTGTGTCTGAAATTTGCTGCCTTTTAGTTTCACAGACTGTCATGTAGTATAAGGGGCAATGCAACCACCCACATCTCTCTTTCTTATGAGGGAATTATTGCTACGTCTAAGCAAAGGAACAAACCACTGAACCCACAATCACCTCTATAGACTTTAAGTAACTTTCTTTGAACCAAGTAGTTTATTCCATCCCCTCAGCACCCTGGACAGCTACATCTCTGTTAGGAGAAAAATTGTTCAATAACCCTTGAAGTAAAGCTGATGTGCTCCAGTCTTAAATTTATCTCTAACATTGTGAGCACACAGTTGAGGGGTCTCTGTTAATAATGCTTCAAAAAAGTTTGGGTCTGCGTTCCAGCTACCTCATCCTCTGCTTTCAATAGGCTGAGATTCATCTTCAGACCCCTCTATAAGGCTTTACAGACAAGGTCTGAAGCTTAGAAAGAAATGCTCCCAGCCCTGGCTAGACAGATTAGCAGGTTAGTGTGAGGTGGTCCTGATGTTTGTTTCTTTCATAAGGCCACCAGCGGCAACTAGTTAGCCAGCTCTTGTTTGTGCATGGCCTTGAAATTTAGGCTTTATGAGAACAGTCAAGCTCTTAGGCTACCACAGTACAGATCATTGTGGCCTGGTCTATGTCTGAGAGGTGAGCACATAATCATCTACTTAGCAAAAGGTAGGAGGGAGTGCTTTTGGCTGGGGCTGCTATCTGGACATTCTGATATCTTTGGCTCATCCTTCTTTATCCAGCGCATGTAAAATATCCCATGTAAAGCTAAGCAAAGCTGCAAAGCTACTATAATCCCTTCCAAAGCTGTGCTGTCCCTTGGTGAGAACATTGTATTAGATGATGTGCCTATTAAACTGACTCAACAGAAGTTTTACTCCTATTTGAGCTGGAGCTGATAATCTTGAAATGCCGTAGGATAATAATTACATCACATTGTCCTTGATCCAGATTTCAGTAGGGTAGCTGAATCTGCCTGTTTCCCATACACTGAAGCTGTATCAGGAGTCAGTGATAAAATCACAGGTACATAATTTCTTCTGTGTCTCTGTGCAGTGTGGCTTAGCAGAGAAAATACTAGATTCAGGAGACCTGAGTTTTCAGTTCTGTCAGTGGCTTACTAGGCAGCCTTGAATAAGTCATTTCGCCTCCCTGTACCTCAGTGTCCCTAATCTGAAAAATGGGAATAATGCTGTTTAACTCATTTAGGGACAGAGGACTGGGATGGATTTCAGGACTAGGAAGTCCAGTACCCTGCATTCACAAGCAACCATTTATCTAAAGAGTCCTAAAAAAACAGTCATTCTGACTCCTCATATACGCCACCTCTAAAACATTTCAAGACAAAAGCAAAACCACCCTACAATGTGCTACAGGTAAAAATAATCTGTAGAGAGCTTTGAGATCAACTTCTGAACTGTACTGTATAAGTGTAAGTATCATGAACAGATCTTTGATTCCAGGCTTACATTTATAATTTGGTCAAGAGCATCAAGGTGACCCATACCTACAAATGCATCAGCCCTATTCCTAGCATTTTGAGGTCATAGAGTAAAAGAAGTAAGGGGCAAAGGAATAAGGGGTAGAAGAAGGCCCTGATTCAATTGTCTGAAATCCTCCTACTACATCAAGGGGAAGTAGGTGCCACAGAGCTACTTTTTTGTCTCCATGAACTGATGAGAGGAGGGTGGAGCCTTGGCTCTGGTCCCTAACATACTGGCCAGCATAGCTGCATTAGGTGATACGCCTTGGATACTTGACTTCTTCTGCGCAAGGGAGGAAGAAAACAAATCTTCCCAAGTTGGTTCAGGTACAGTGTAACTATGTATAGCTCTTTGCTCAGAGCATATGGTAGAGTGATACAGATTCCCTATAGCCAAGGCGGGGGAGTTTGACTGGGATGTGCCAATGTCTCTGCTGGGACCAGAGCTGGACGTTCCTGGCTAGAGGATCTTACCTTTCTGCTCAGGGTTAGACTAATTGCCATATTTGGGGTCAAGAAGAAAATTTTCCGCATGGTCAAATTGGTATGGACTGTGGGGGTTTTTGCCTTCCTCTGTAGTGGGGGGTATGGCCTCTACCTGAGAGCTCTTGAGCCTGGGATCTTGACAACACTTCATAGAAGCACAGCATTGGCTGCTATGGCCCCCCTGTTTTACCTCTGGCAGGTTAGGGTGTTAGGTCTGCATCGTGTCAGGGTTGATGGTGGTCTTAGGTAGAGTTTAGATTATGGTTGTATTGATTAGTTTGGATGGGGATGCTTCTGCCTCAGGCATGGGGTTGGACTAGATCAGAGGTTCCCAACCACTGGGCCACGGCCCATTACTGGCCATGAAGGGTTGGCTGCTGGGTTGTGGCACGAGCCCCCCCCCCAACCCCCCTCTATCTGCCCGGGTGAGTGGCTTCCTCTGCCAGCAGTCACATGTGGGGTTAAAGCTGGGCAGAGGGGCAGCCCCAGGAGGGAGGCAGCCAGCTCTGTGCACCCCTTCCTGCTCTTGTTCTGGTCCACAGTATAAAAAAGTTTGGGAACCACTGAACTAGATGACCTCCAGAAGTCCCTTTCAGCCCTACTTCTCTATGATTCTATGGGCATGTGTAGATGAAACAGGGGCCCTAAATTGTAGCAGTGGGTTTTTAAAAACACCGCTTCAATTTAGGGTGAAGTAACCCCCCATGTCATGTACACCCATGTCTTACCTGCCTCTCTGGGAGTGGGGAGGGGAGGGGAGGGTGAGCTGCCAGTAGGCAGAGCAGTCCCTGGGCTGTGGCGGTGGGGGGGAAGCTGCCGCCCAGGTGGCACCCACCTGCAGGCACCCAGCTTACATGATCCGGGGGGGCACTGCAGCCACAGAGGGAAGGACCAGGTCCCTGCACAGCTTAGGTAGGCAGGCAGGCAGGCAGGCTCCGGGGGGGGGGAGATATTTTTTTCTTTGGTAGAGCCTGCCTTTCCGGACTGCTGCTGGGCTGCCTGCACAGGCTGCCTACACAGCCCCTGAGTCACGTGGAGCCCAGTGCTTTGCTCCACAGCTGTAGGGCAGCAAATTAAAATGCCTCAGAGGTGTTTTAGTTTGCTGCGCCCCAAAGTCATTTAAGGTGCATTACACTGCTGAATGTGCTACAGCGGCTGGAATTAATGCGCAATACACCGCCGACACATGCCAACACCAACACCATTAAAGTGGTGCAAAAGTGTTTAACCCGCTTTAAAGTATTGTGCACCCATACCCCTCGTTTCATCTACACACACCCAATGATTCTAAATACCAGTACTGATGTGGGGAAACTTTTTATGGGAAGTGGAACAAGGGAGGCAATTTGGTAGGCAGAATGCAATTTTTAATTTGACCAGGAAGCTCATCTGGCAGTCTTCCCTCTTAAGTGATGGTAGTGATTCTCAATCAGGATGCCTTGGCACGCTGGGATTCCCTGAGATGTTTGAGAGCCTCAGGGTGCCACCCAATTTTTGCACTGTTAGATGTGCAGACGTGATTCACAAGATTAAACCCAGAGTTTTCAAACAGGAGTCCATAGTGTCAAAAACATTCTCACCTGTTGTGGTCTTTCTGAGTTCTTTGCAACAGAAGAATTGTTCTGTTATTTTTATGTAGCCAAGCAATGAGTGAAAACTAAGAACTGGTATTTTCTGAGAGGTGCCTTGAGTCTAACAAGGTTGAGAACCACTGGAATACGGAGCTTGTACCTTGCAATTATTTGCACTTATTTCATGTATGGCTATAACAAAGCACCTCTGTCCCATGCTTTGCAGTCTGGCCAAGTCTGAGTTCTACACACAGACCAATCCAAGTATTGACATACTTTCCATTTAATATAAGAGCCTTTAACTATTCCTTTCACTGCTGGAGCATGTAACAATTTATCACGGATTTCCGTAAATGTTTGCATAAGGAAATATAAAGCTGAATTAACTTCAGTCAGGTTATAAAGCTCATTCCAATCAATGTCAGTTAAATCTTCCAAAAAAATGGCAATTTTAAATTTAGTGAAATTTCAATAGGTGATTACTTTATGAGGCAAATGAACTCTATTTACCCTCTAGTCGCATGTAAACTAAGCAGCAATCATTCATCCTGTCATGGTCTACTAAAACCCTATTGAGATTATCCTGTTTGTTGGTTAAACTCTGCAAGTCTAGAGTAGATCATTTCCCAGAGTTATAATTTGATCAGGCAGAAGCGATAATGCCTTACTTCAGTGATGTTTACTCCTGGTATCACCTGAGAGAAACACCAGCTCTGATATATTCTCTTGGGCAAATTAAGTACCAGAGAGTCCTGCTGAAGAAAGAATTACCCCACCACCACATAATGTTTGGTGAGGGTAGAAATACTAGCTCAGGCCTTGCATTAGAGGGAACTCCCTGGACCTGTTCCCTGCTTCCAGCCTAACTGGGGACAGGAAGAACTGGGAGGGATCCTGCTCATACATGAGTTTCAGTACAATGCTGCTGAGCAGAGGTCTTGGCGTGCTTAAAGGAAGACTTAGATCAAACTCACTGATAACAGAGAAAGTGAGCCTGCATACCCTTTAAGAGACTGTGGTGCAGTCCGCTACTGCCTTGACACCAGCTCCTAAAACATGGGCTGCTGCAGTAATGGCATTGGCTGCCTGGTGTCTGCCATTTTGGCACCCCCTCTGAATTAGTGGCCTGGACTAGAGCCCCACTTGTGTCCCCTGGCACCCTCTAATTTCGCTAGTGGTGGATATAAGGAATGATTGTAGCTGATCTAACAATGAATTAATGCTAATAAGAAGAGAATTAGAGCCTGCTGTAATAAGAAGTATCCCAGGAAGCCTCAGAAATCCCAGCCAGAGTTTCTCCTTGCAGAAACTCAATCTACTGAAGTCCCTTCCGACCCTAAAAATCTATAAAAATCTATGAAACAGCAATAGGAGCCCATTTCCAAGAGATCATATAGTGCTGATTATTATTCCATTTCCAATAGCACCTTGCACCTGCATTAATCCTCATAATTGATTCCAAAGGGAACTGGACCAAACTGTAAGAGGACTACACCTCAGGGCTTTGTTCTGATCCCATGATGGGATAAGCCAGGAATGTCAGTGAATCAGTGGAGTGACAACTTGGAGTTCTCTACACCTGGTTGTAGAGCAAGTATACCTTGTGAGCTAGAAGGATGATCCACTTCATTGGATTTGAGCTGTGAGAGTCCCTTTAGCATAGTCACAGGGCATGTGGTTGTATGGCTGCCTGTTGCCCAAAGGACAGCTGCTATGGAACAGCAGTCTGCACAGCCAATACACTGTCCTGTTTCCAAACCCCTATCGCAGCAGCTGTATTCATGCTCTTTTGGATCAAACTAGCACATAAGCCAAGGGATTCAGGGTATTCCACTGTAGGAATCCTGTCCTCTCCATTCATTTTCCTCAAATCTTTCTCAGCCTCAACAGAGTGCCACTGGCAGAAGCCATGATCAGTCCCTGGTGACTAAGAATTATTGTGTTAAGGGGACACTAACCTGAATTCTTGCCCCTTCCTCAGCATTTCCACTAGCAGCACAGAATTTTATTAATAGGGAACAATATTTTTAATGAACTAGAGCACTTAAATTCTTTTTATATTTAGTAATATCCAGAGCTCTTTATCCAAATGAAGCAGAAAGCATTTACAGCTGTATTTTCCATCACGCTAACCAAGGAATATATTCATTTGCAGTAACATGGCATTCAATGAAGTGGAAAATAAGCTCTGAAAATTGCCCTCGCTATGAAACTGTATCAATAAATAGGAAAAGCCCATTTGGATTCCACTGACCAACCTCTTGTGTATGACAAAAATTAATGTGGCCAAACACCTGAACAACAGCAAAACATTTACAGCTGGCTCCCAGGGCTGGAGAGAGCTCTGTGCAGAGTCAAGCAGGGCACTGGGATTCAAGGCTGCTTTACGGCCACTTGAGGGGACCCTGTTAATGTCAAAACAGAAGGTTCACCCATTTTAGGAGAATACACGTGCTACAAGGGGCCTGATCTGAAAGCCCACTGAAATCCCTGGGAGCCTTCCCATTGGCTTCAACAGGCCTTGGATCAGGCCTTTTGGTACCTGGAATGGAAGGGGCCTCCTGAGCCAAGTCCAGTCTCTTGTGTTTGCAGGCAATCATTCTCTCCAAAGGGTCCACAAAAACATCCCATGAAACTCCACAACCACAGTGTTGTGGGTGGTGAGGGTGCTACCAAGGGGTTGACCATTGCAATGACAGGGAATTTGTGTGGTTCAAGCATGCCCAGATGATTCTCAGGAGTTGACTGTACCCCATGCTGTAAAGGAAGGCAAAAAACAAGCAATGGTCCTTGCCAGTCTGACCTGAGGGAAAATTCCTTCCTGACCCCAAATCTGGCATTTGGTTTGACTCTGACAACTTGAGAAAGACACACTAGCCAGGTGCCATGAGTAACTTCTACTAGAGTCACCCAGGCAAACTCCTACCTCTAGCCATGCTGACATTCAAGCCTTCTCCTCCTCCCAACCCAAAAAACATTTATAGGAGAGAGAAGGCCTATAAATGACCAGTGGAATCCCTGATGCATGAGATTACCCTGAGAGCACTCTCACTGCTGCTTTTGGGTTTGCTGTCTCTAGCATGCTTGAGAGCAGCAGAGGGGGCATACTCTGAATGCAGCATCATGTCTTCATTCCCATTTTTGAGGCAGGAGAGAGCGGGCAAGACATGCTTCTCCAGAGCACAAGGATGTGCCATCAATTTATCTGGGATGGGAAACTTTTGCTGAGGCAGCAGATATTCCAGGGTGACCCACTTCTACTCCTGGCCATTCTGGTCTAGCTGCAACCCATCAGAGTACCAGCCTGACCATGCTGTCAAAGAAAAGAAAAACAAGGGCAACATTGGACTCTTGCTAAACCAAATGGGGCAGCTGACACCTGACACCCAGGAAAAAGCTAATCTCCTTAATGGTTACTTTGCATTGGTCTTCCACCAGCCCAAGGGGATAACCTTGCCAAACAAGAAGCAGGATTGCCAGGGTATGGGAGAACACACACCCATCATTGGCGAAGATCTTGTGAGGGGACACCTCAAGAGGCTGGACATCCATAAATCAGCTGGCCTGGATGGAATGCACCCAAGAGTGCTGAAAGAACTGGATGACATCATAGCTCAGCCAATGGTGAGGATATCTGAGAACTTGTGGCACTCAGGTGGGGTTCCTGAGGGTTGGAAGTGGGCCAATGTGGTGCCTATCTTCAATAAAGGGAGGAAGAAAGATCCAGGGAACTACAGACAATCCCTGGAAAGATACTGGAAAAAATCATCAAAGAATCTATTAACACCAGGCTAATGGAATGCAACATTCTGAAAGAAAGCCAATATGGCTTCGTTGAGGGTAGGTCCTGCCTGACCAACCTCATTTCTTTCTATGACCAGGTGACGCATCACCTGGACAAAGGAGAAGAGGTTGATAGACTCTATCTGGACTTCAAAAAAGCCTTTGACTTGGTCTCCCATGAAGTCCTCATCATTAAACTGGGGAACTGCAGCCTCAACCTCCTTATGGTCCAATGGCTTGGGAACTGGCTCCATGGTCAGACCCAGAGAGTGATAGTCAGTGGAACTGTGTCAATGTGGCGCATGGTGAAGTGGCATCCCCCAGGTCTCTGTACTTGGACCAGTACTCTTTAACATATTTATAAACAATCTGGATTCAGGTATCAGAAGCAAACTGGTTAAATTCACTGATGACAATAAACTCTGGGGAAGTGTGGTCACACTAGAGGATATGCTGACAATTCAGGCCAGCCTGGACAGGCTTGCAAGGTGGGCCAATCAAAACCTGATGGCATTCAATACTCAGAAATGCAAGGAGCTCCATCTCAGGAAAAAGAATCCACATCATACCTATAGGCTCAGCAGGGCTACACTCTCTAGCACCATGACCAAAAGAGACTTGGGGGTCATGACTGACTACAAGATGAACATGAGCCACCAATGCAATGCTGCAGCCAACAAAGCAAACAAAACCCTGGCTTACATCTATTGATGCACTCAGGCAAGACTCAGGAAGTCATCCTCCTGCTGTACTTGGCCCTGGTGAGGCTGCAGCTGGAGTGCTGCATTCAGTTTTGGACTCCGTACTTTAGGAAGCTTGTGGAGAAGCTTGGGAGAGTCCAGAGAAGAGCCATGCACTTGAGCAGAGGACAAGAGAAGAGGTCTTATGAGGAAAGGCTAAGATGCATGGGACTCTTCATCCTGGAAAAGTGAAGGCTCAGGGGGGACTTGGTGGCAGCCTATAAGTATATAAGGGGTGTGCACCAGGAACTGGGAGAACATCTGTTCAGCAGAGCACCCCAAAGGAAGACAAGGTCTAACTGTCACAAACTCCAGGAAGACCGTTTTAAGGCTGGATATAAGAAGAAACTTCTTTACCATCCAAGTCCCCAGAGTCTGGAATAGACTCCCCGCAGAAGTGGTGCAAACACCTACTCTGGACACCTTCAAGACATACTTGGATGCCTATCTTGCTGGGATCATTTGACCCGAGCAGACTTCCTGCCCCTTGGACAGGGTGCTGGACCCAATGATCTTGCGAGGTCCCTTCCAGCCCTAATGTCTATGAAATCTATTAAATAAATCTATGAAAAGAGAAGTCACCCTGGGAGCTTCCCCTGGGATTCACAACACCAGGGTAAGTCCACAAGCAAGCCTAGCAAGTGGACCTCCAATAGTTGCACCCCTATCAAATGATGGCACAGCTCTATTACAGCACACAGGATGATGCCTCTTGCCTCATCTCAGTCCCTCTGTTATTCAAGTCCAGGTTCTGTGACCCAGTTAGTATGTCCCAGCCTGCAAGGCCTTACCAAAAGGAATGAAGCCAGAAGATGGGTCGCCTGGTACTGGGGGAAGACAACAGATGACAATAAAAATGCCTTTAACCAACAAAGATCCCCTTTGAATGCAATGGTTTTCAAATAAGGATAAAACTATAGTGAACACCAGACCCATGGTAATGAAGGAGCCAGTCCACCTTGGTTACACAGTTCTGCCTGATGCTAACTCTCCTTGATGCTTGCAGCTCACTCACATCTCCAGCTGGTGTAACTGTTCACTGCAACAGTGCTGATTTACCCTAGCAGAGGCTTTGGTCCATTCAGTTTCCTGGGCTGTTCTGGCTGGAATATCTTGGGGGTTTTTTGCTAATGTGATGGATTCAGGTGGATGTTTCTCTGAAGACTTGTATTCTAGTGGAACACTGGCATGGTCCTTTTCTCCTGCTACTGGCTGAAGTACTGTAGCAATCTGTTATATGCCATTAACCAAAATGGTCTTACCTTTTTCTCACTTGGTCTCTTTACCTTTTTCTCTGTTCTTTGGTGCTTCAGGTCTCTGGTTCTTTGACTTCTCTTGCTACTCATAGGGACTGAGTGCATTCACCTGTGATTCATTACCCAGTGGCACTGCAGCCAAGACCTGACATTGGCCCAGTTCTTGTGTTAAAGGGGAGGAAGACTCCTTTCACTAACACTCTCCTGTCCTGTTTGCTTACATTTGACCTGTAGCTATGAGAGCACTAAACTAGGTCCCTCCCTGTCTTTTATGCTGTGGACACTCCCAATGATTTCACTGCAATATGACATTTAGCACAGACTGCTGGTGCTCACGAGGTTTCTTCACCTTTCTCTCAAGCTCATTCAGCAGCAGTCAAGACATGGTGTTGGTTAGGCATGGGGCAGGCCACAGTGCTGGGGGAATGAGAGGGTTGGTACACCAGTCGGGGTGCTGTAAAAGTGGGGAGAAGAAGTGGCTGCAAAAAGCCACTCTGTCCCATCCTGGGGCGGGGTGTGCAGGAGGGTCCTCTCCAAACATAGCAGTCTGATCTTTCAGGGTGTCACTGACCTTGAAGAGGTGAATCCGTAGAGGTGCCTACATTGCCAGGGTCATGCTGCTCTGTAGGCATCTTTCAACTATTTGCTCTAAAGAGGGTTGAATTGTGCAAGGTGGAGAGATGTCACTCTTTGAGCCTGATATAAAGGATCCATGAAGGTACCAGGTCACTATGCAGCTGACTTCACCCTACAACAAAGAGACTGCAAGGTGGGTGAGGAGGCTATGTCCAGTGGTGCCTGTTTGAAATTCCCTGGGATGCTTTTCAAGAGCTCAAATGCTTACCCCCAAGCACTGCAACATACTGGGCAAGAGTATAGCTCGCCACATTGAATCCACATCAGGGAGAAAAGGGTGCCTTGTGCCCCTTTGGATCCTTACACAAGCAGCTCAAGTACCAGGCTACCACTCCAGAGGGGCAGAAGTCTCTGTTGGCCTGCCAGTGCCCCTTCTGCTCTCTGGGGTGAGGAGAATGTAGGCAGGGATCATGTATAGGTGGAGTTTTACCCTGCCTCCCACTATGGGGCAGCCAGCATGGAAGGGAGAAATAAGCAATCCTTGGCAAAGTCCGGCTGCCTCACTCAAGGCGTAAAAGGGAACTGAGTACTTTGAGTCACTTTCCCAGCTTTATGGGGAACGTCTTGCATGCTCCCATCTTGCCCCCATCATGTCCCAGCAGATACAGAGTCTGAGACACCTCAGGGCTTTTTCAGGGAGCCCTGGGCATAGGTTCTGTCCCTGAGATTCAGCAGAAGTAGAAGTGAGACCTTGGGAAGTGCTGTGAACAGAGGACATATAAACAGGCTTATTTCCACCTTCAGCGACCCAGGGGGAACGTGATCTGAGTGCTAATGAGGGAATCGCCAAACGTGAATAAAAGCTTTCCTTAATAGATTGTGAGATCCAGTCCAGCTAAATCTGAGCAAACAACATTTCCTAATGGAAATGCAGTTAATAATTCAGGCGTGTGTCAGCCACAATCAGTGGTGTTCAGAACCTCCCAGGAAGCACTTGGCACCTAGCGGAATAGGGCTTTACCAGCCTGTACAATTCCTTCTAAGCTGCCTAGTCCAGTGCCCACAGAGGCAGGCTGGTGGTGGCACTGTGATCAGTAGGAGTTCTGACAGAAAGCTTTGTATGCAGCTGCCTTAGGTGTTTCTGATCCCAAACTCCCAAGCCTTTCCTTGCAATAGAGAAACGGGAATGAGATGCCAGAGCAAGGTCATGACCTCCTATGGCAGTGGTGGGCAAAATGCAGCCTGCCAGGCCATTCTATCCGGCCCATGGGGCCCCTAAAAATTTAGAAAATTAATATTAATCTGCCCTGGGCTGCCTGTCATGCATCCCTCAATGGCTTGCCAAAACTCAGTAAGTGGCCTTCTGCCCAAAATAATTGCCCGCCCCTGTCCTATGGTCATTATAAATATACACTATGCCACTTGTCTGCTAGACCCCAGTTGTTGCCTGAATGAAGTTGTACTACAGGCATTCTGCTGGCCTAGACTCCACTTGAAATTGGATTTAGACTCAGTTTCATCATCTTAAATGGTTCTGTAGTATCACTCTGCGTTGCTAAACAATTTTAGTGTTGCATCCTGGAAGTGGCTGCATTCTAGTTGTGGCTGCATATGTAAACAGGCAGTCTGGGGCTCTGCTGATTTTTGTAACAACTGGGGCTCAGGACCTTGTAAGGTGATTTGTGTATGAATGACCCCATAGACTTGTAAGAGGTTGTCACTGTCCTATCTACTGTGGCTACCTGGGACTTTCTAACAACACCAGGAATACAATTTTGACTTTTCTGTCCTTGAAGAGCAGACTTCTATGATATGGCCAAAAGGGGAATTGCTGTGCAGAGCATGTGAAACACAGTTAAGTAGTCCTGAGTTGGTCCACTCAGGACCACAGAATTGGTAGTGGTATTAGTACTCACAGTTCATTACAGACTACCCTTGGTAGTCAAGATTCCTCCTTAAAGGTTGCAGGGTTTGCAAAAGAACATTTCTTCCTTTTGGCAAGAAAAACCTAACGTGTGACCAATTGTGACCTTGCAGGTATTGCTCTTCCACCTATCATACTGCTCTGTGATGCACAGCAAGCTCTTTGGGGCAGGTTCTACCTTCAGTTCTGGGGTCTTGGTCTGCTCTGGGGCTCCTATGTGCTGATGCATTACAATTCAAATAAGAAAGAGGGATAGAACTCGGAGTCTACATGCTTCTAGCACTTGAGGGGAATCTCCACTGGCTGGGTACAGGATGTGACAGAGGCGTAGGTGGGCGATTCTTCATCATGGGCAGCAGTGGCATATGGGACAAGAGCTGCAACTAGGATGTTGACAGTGGTGGCCAAGCCAGGCATGTGGTAGGCTGGTGCTATTTTTGTGCCCCCCACCCTCCATCAAGTTAGCACCTGGGACTAATGGTCTGGTGCCCCCCCCCCCCATTAGTTACACTACTGGGATATGACACACACAGTTGAGCAGCCCCAGCTCTATCCCATACAGACAGATGCTGGCAAGTTTATTGCAGTATTGTGTTTTTTTTTTAAACTCATGGAATGCATCCTGCCAGATTAGAACACTTTTCAGACACCTTGTATTTTCCGCATAAATTCTCCAACAGTGTCTCTTTCATTTGCAAATATCTCTCTTGCTTGTTATAAATTACAGCATTTCTCAAGCTTGCTTTTATTTTTAATTACATCTCTGCTGGTAAAGATGGCTTAAAAAACATGTGGGTTTATTTGGAGGTGGTGTCAGCTTTTAGGAAAAAATGCAAAGTCTCATTCCTTGTAACAAACATTTGTTTCCATGCCAAAGGACTGAGTGACTGTGATTCCCATATTAAATTGCACTTAGAGGCAGTGACTGTCAAAAAAGGAATGGAGAGGTTCTCCGATAAGTTGGAGCTATTCATTATTAAATTATCTTCATTCACTTGAACATCTCATTTTCATTGAATTAGATGAAAAGTGCTTGAAGCCAGCTGCTGCTTTTCTGGAGCTGACAGAAGGTCCCACTCCCGATGCACACACTTCCTGGCTGCTACCTTTCTTCCATGAACAGAGCGTGCTCACAAGCAGAGTAGGAAGCAAAGCACATTCAAGCGATGGGATTGCCACACAGAAGGCCAGGTCCTCAGCTGGTATAAATCAGTGTTGTGATTATTGGTGGTTTACACCAGCTGAATAAATTGGCCAACTGAGTCTGATCCCACCACTGCATTACTCCAGTTTCAAGGTGGTATTGATTGAAGCCAATGGGGTGCACCTACACATCACCCTACAGCGATGTAGCCACATGCTACATTGCCATGTGGCACACTATAGTGATGTAGCGATCACACAGGTTTACATGTGATCACCAGCTACATCGCTGTAGTGGCGTGCTTCTCTGGTATAGCATGCTGCTATGGCAACATGGTGGTGAAATCTAACCGTGCTCCATGCACACAACAGAAGTACTAAAGCACAGCATGCTAGCAACATCACTGTATGGTGCTGTGTAGACCTGCCCATGGTGTTGTATTGAGGGAATGAACACACTGTAGACTATTGTGTCCACAGGTCTGATTTTTGAGCTACACTGATTTACATCAGCTGGAGCTTTAATCCCATAAGTAAGGATGCAATTGCAAGATGCATTTCAAAGATGCTTTATGAGTGGGGACTGTGAATGGAATCAATGAAGTACAATAGAGGCTGCATATGTAGTATCAGATCCCAGTTCAGTTGACTGCAGTGAAGCTGGGCTGAGTTGCACCCACTGAAGATCTGGCCTTTTAAAATGCCATGCCTGAGGGTTGCATATTGACACAAGCAGAGTTCAGGTAGGCACTGTTCATGGTGTACTTTGTCGATACAAGCTACACTTTAGGCATCCAACATACAGAGCACAGGAGTGGCTGAATGTAGCATTTGCTTACCGGTGGAAGGTGTGGAGTGAACATACACCATGGTGGTTCTGACGTAACATGGGAAAGCAGAGTGCATGTAAGATACCACATGTCACATGTTCCCACAGAAGTGGCTTAATGAACATGCCTTGCCCCTTGTACTTGTGCCAAAGCCAGGGTGCCATGCACAGGATTTCAGTTTGCCACTGCTGCAGCTCTCATGACAAAGCGGCTCACCTAAGTTCCTCTTGAAAGTGTTCATTCTTGTGGTTGTGGAGGGACTACAGTTCAGAGTATGATTATCTGCCCGACTCCTCCCTTTGTCTCCTTGCACTCTGGACCTGGGCAGATGCCAAGTTTACAGTGGTGTAATCAGCATTACAACTGCATAATAAGGTAATGCAGGCCCCTGAAACAGGGTAATTTTGCCCGGTCTGGTGGAGAGTTAGCTCTGACAGAATCAGGAGCAAAGCTGATTTAAGTTACACCAGGTTAAGTGATATCTGTCCACATCCATTCAAGGGCTGTCATTTGCTTAAGGCCAACTTGTTTCTCTGATACCTAGTGGCAGGATGCAGAAATAGTAATTTGCTGTATGAGCTAGATCCTCATGCTGCATGTGTGTCCACTCTGCATAGTGCACAAAACCAATGCAAGTTATACAGGTTTGTGTTTGTTTTCTGTCTGGATACCTAGGCACTTGGCAGGGACCTCCTCCTATGGAGACAACTCCACTCTTCCCCTTCTGAACTGTATCTCTGAATCAGATGCTCCTCCTCTCCTTTCATCCATCTCCCATCTGCTCCTGAGAACAGAACTTAGGAGTGCTCCTCTCCTATACATGCTGTCTCTTAGGCTATAAACAGATGTCTCATTTGAGGTGATCCTGATTGTCCTGGGTTTTGACCCATATCAAAACAGGAGTGGCATTTACATGTGTAGCCCTTCCTGGCTGTATTGCTGCTTCTCTGCCAGTAGACAGTGAGTGAGAACATACACAGCCTAACAGGCTTGTTCTTGGAGTGATTCAAAATTAGCTTGAATGACTGGTAATGACCGAGGAAAATATGTTAACACTTTATTTCCATACTTCATAGATAATTAATGTGAGACAATGGACTTGTAGGTCTGTAGGATCCTGGGACAAAGGGCTTTTTCCTAGGAAAAATCCAATGTCTGTTTACAGCCTTGGGTGATACTACCCCATCCTCAAGTGGTGACCCTTTAGTCAGTGGATGCTGCCCCCTGGTATCACATCAACCTGTACTGAAGTGTCACCATCCTCACTCATCAGACATTCGAAGTAATTTCTGAACTGAGAACTCTCACAATGATTACCCATACTGGTGCAGGAAAGCATTGTATATAGCCCAACATCTTGGCAGTGGGCAGAGGCAAAGGCTTGGAGGAAGTCAAGGCCTTCCTTTCCCACAATGTACCTAATTTTCAGCTATGAATACCACAGAGAATGTTTCAGCAATGATCCCTGCAGTGACCTTCTTGAAACATGAAGACAGATTATTCTTACACTTCCTACCCTGCCAAGCTTAAAGGCAGACACTGTTGCTTTTCATATAAATGTCTACAACATAGTTCCCAGCCACAGAGCCAGGGACATTGGACCAGTTCCAAAACAACTGTTGCTATTTCTTGCCAGTAAATCTCACCCCAAGAAACCACTTTGATCAACACATTTGGATTTCAAGCTTTAGCCTTGATCATGAAGAAAAAAATATTCACAGACACTTGGAGAGAACCTAGGAAATAAGATTGGTATCCAGGAAAATCCATCTTCAGAGTAAGAAGCAGCTATGTCAGAATAAGAGCCAAACAGGCAAAGCAGGGATCTGAGAAGGAAGGCCCCAGCCTTTCAAGAGGCCTGCCCATAAAAAATGATGCAGGCTGAGAAGCACAATATATAAAAAAATAGGGGAGGCATGACAAGAATTTAGGTGGAATTTCTTTAGACAGCATTGTTAATATGATGGAACAGAGGTTTCTCAGCACCAAGGACAGCAACAAGTATGACTTATGCACTATAAATATTTTTCTATAGGAGGCAGATACTTATTTGAGGAAAGAAAAATTATGTTGGATGCAGCCACTAGTGGTGGTGGCAGAGGAGAACATTAAATTTCCTTCCCAGACTTATTCTGCCTATAAAATCTCCTTTGTTCCTAATGTGTTACATATCCCTCAGCCTTTGGGGACCTGGGGCTGGAGGAAGGGGGGTTTTAAGCCAGGAGATGACTGTGGTAATTCATCTGGTCCTGAGTCTGTGCACAGCTGGTAGCTTTTTAGTTACATAGGGTTTATAGTTAAGGCACCATATTGGGACTCAAAAGAACCGTGTTTGTTTCCCAACTCTGACTATGACTTGAAGCAAGCCACTTCAGCTCCTTGTGTGACTTCTCCAACCAGGAAGAACACCACTTCCTCCTTCCCAGCCTTGGTCTGTCTTGTCTTCCTTGATTGTAAATTCTTTGGGACAGAGACTTCCTCTTACTCTGGGTGTGTACAGGAGCTGACCTAATGAGGCTTTGATTTTGGTTGCAGCTTTGAGACACTACTGACATGCCAGTAATAATGAACTAGCTGGCACCAGGCAGGTTAACCATGACATTTCTCACTTCTCCCTTCTCGGCCATATTAGGAGCATTTGGTTGTGGTGGAGAAAACAGACAGCACACAGCAGTTCTAATATGCTCCAATAGCTCCTATAGCTCATATTCATGTGGAATATACCCTACTCTCAGGAATGGCAATGCGGGAACCGAACACTGGGAGCTCCTTGCTCTGAACCATCCCACCCTGTTACTTTGTGATTGTAACTATGTGTTTGTATTATGGACATCTTAGGTGCAAGGCCCCAGGGAACTACATATGGTCCACAGTCTTACCAAGAAAGCGGGAATGGGGGAGAACATGGATGTATGGGCTTCCTAAAAATACAAAATTAAGGCAACAGAAGTTAAGAGCTCTGGTTTGTAGAAAGCAGAAATGTACAGGATCAGCCATACTTGTTTTCTAGGTGCCTACCAGTCACTTGGTGCAAACTGTTATAGCCTTAGTAACCTGAATGCTGATTTACACACAATGAGGCTCTGGCCCAGCATGTGCCTATTCCTTCTGGCCAGTTACATCCCTGCTGCTCTGAGATTTATATAGGGCATCTTGGAAAAGGTCTTGCTAGACTCCTGATGCTTTTCTCTTAGTCTCCATCTTCTCACTCCTCTTTCCTTTCCTTCCTGTCACTCTAGCCTCCTAAACCAATTCTCCTTCTTTACCCATATTCTATAATGCCTAACTCTTAGTATACTTCTTCGTCTTGCCCTTCCAGCACCCAGTCCTTCTCACCCAAGGCTCACACATAGGCTTACTCCCACGGCTGTTTGCCAGTCATATCCACTCACTTTCTCATTTTCTCTCATGCTACAGATGGTATAAATGCTGCAGTCCTCATGAAGGCAGAAAAAAAAACAGCCAGACAGATGTGTTGTTCATAGCTCCCAAGTCAGGCATAACTAAACATTTACATTTATTACCAATTAGAGGGGAAACAGACTGTAGTTTTATGTACTGTATGTGTCTGGATATATTTCTCTTTGTGCCCTCACAAACAATTTCCAAATAGTATTTTACCAAGTCACTCCCTATCTCCTTCCATTTGAAACTCTTGCAGGAATAGATCAGATATATTGCTTCAGAAGTCAAAATAGCAATTATACTTTTAAAAAGTTCCCAAAATAGGAGTCACAAAAGTGTAAACTGCTCCTCTCTTCCTATCAAATCTACCTGAATTTGCAATGGAAACAGCAGCTAGCGAGAGTGCCGTCAGAAAAGGTGGATGCTCCATATAAACAAGAAGCAATGCTGTTGTAGGATGCTCTCACTCATAGTTTCTGGAGACCCAGAACACAGCAGATTGCTTGTAACTTGGGCAATTGGGTCACCTCTCTGCTGTGCGTAATTCAAAGATAAAGGTAACTGATATTATCAGCAAAAGCAGGTAGGCAGACAGTAAGAGTATGGAAGATGAATGCAGTTCAGACTCCCAAGAGAGCTGAGAAGTTAGAAGAATTGAGATAAAACAGATCTGAATCAGAAGAAAAACTTTCAAGATCTGGATGTGAATGTATACAAAATCCGTATCAGTTTTGCTGTACCTATGTTTACTTGCCAGTTCTGAAGTACCCAGTTCACCAGTATCCATGCTGGAAATGCAGCATTCAAGCAAATAATAAAAGGAAGAGGAGTCCATTCCACAGCTGAAACAAATAATAAAAGGAAGAGCAGTCCATTCTACAATCTAGTATTTGGCATTTCCTGAGAAAAACAGGTGAAAAAATGAATAAATCTGTAACTGTTGTGGTGCCCTGTGTTGAGTTACATGAAATAGAACCCCAGAGAACTTATGTTTCCATGAAGACAGGCCCCTGTTGTTAGGACAAACTACCTATTTGGTCTCTGAAAGGGGCAGGCTAAGAATAGCAGCCTTGAGCAATCTCAGTTTTGTCCCTTTCCTGTGCTGATTTTTTTTACCCTGTTTTAACCTCCTCTCAGGCAGAGCCTTGTTTTTGGCATAAAAGGTCTTGATCCAGCTCTTCTTGTAGGCAAAGGGAAAAGTCCCAATGACTGCCTAGGTGGAGGATCAGCCTGGAAGTAAGTGAGCCACATCCATAGGCAGATCCAGGATTTTGAAACAGAGATGCAAATGTTATGGCACCTAATCACATATAACACAACACATTTTTCTCCAGTTAAAGAGAACCTAGATGCTTTACTAATATGCTAGGCAGCTATTTACTTTAAGATCAAAGCAAAAATAAATACAACAAATGTATGTGTACTAATTTCCTAAATTATATATAAAGTTTTAAAAACACAACAGACTAGGCAAAAAAATAGTCAAAATAGTCAAAATGTATTGTGTCATTAGTCGTAAAGTCGTTATAGTTATATGTATATCTCTTTTCAGTTTCATAATACAAAATCTAGTCTTCTTGAGATTCTTGATAGTACATCCAGTGCTTCACTATCAGTCATTTTTACACCTGATTTAATATTACCACACCAGAATGTGGTAATATTACGTATTTAAATCAGCTGGTCCTGATGACCTCCACCCCAGAGTGCTGAGGGAATTAGCAGAGGTCATTGCGGGACCCTTGGCACAACTTTACGAGCACTCGTGCTGCTCTGGTGTGGTGCCAGAGGACTGGAAAAGGGCCAATGTGGTTCCCATTTTCAAAAAAGGGAGGAAGGAGGACCCAGGAAACTATAGGCTAGTTAGTCTTACCTCGATCCTGGTTAAGCTTTTTGAGAGAATTATCCTGGCGCATGTCCACAAGGGGCCAGCAGGGGAGGTTATGCTTAGGGGCAACAAATATGGGTTCATTAGAGGCAGGTCCTGTCAGACCAACCTGGTGACCTTCTATGACCAGGTCACAAAATCCTTAGACGCAGGGGTAGCAGTGGACGTAGTCTTTCTGGACTTCAGGAAGGCCTTTGACAGGGGCAGTGAGAGGGACTTCCAGGGGCAAAGGTCAGAGATTAGGGGAGTCACTTGACAGGTGCCCTGCCCTAAGATGGCGACCAGGGGGCAGGGCACCTGTCAAGTGACGGGGCTACCCATGCAGCCCTCAATAGCTTGCCAAAACTCAGTAAGTGGCCCTTCGCCTGAAATAATTGCCCACCCCTGACTTAGGGAGAAAGAATCACCAACACACATACAGACTGGAGGATGACCTTCTAAACAGCACAGCAGCAGAAAGGGATCTTGGAGTCATAGTAGACTCCAAGATGAACATGAGTCATGAATGTGACGAAGTGATAAGTAAAGCTAACCGCACTCTATCATGCATTAGCAGGTGCATCACGAACAGGTCTAAGGAGGTGATACTTCCCCTTTATGTGGCATGAGTAAGGATGCAGCTGGAGTACTGCATCCAGTTCTGGGCACTGCACTTCAAGAGGGATGTGGATAACCTTGAGAGGGTGCAGAGGAGGGCTACTCCTGATAAGGGGCCTACAGGTAAGGCCCTACAAAGAGAGAATGAGGGACCTGGATCTCTTCAGCCTCCACAAGAGAAGGCTGAGAGGTGATTCCTGTGGCCGTCTACAAATTCATTGGTGGGGGAGGAGAAAGCAGCAAGGAATCAGAGATACTCTGTTTACCAGGGCACCCCTCGGGGTGACAAGAAACAATGGCCACAAACTAACAGACAGCTGATTTAGATTGGACATCAGGAAGAACTTCTTTATGGTAAGGGTTACCAGAATCTGGAATGGGCTACCAAGGGAGGTGGTGCTCTCCCTTACCTTGGAGGTCTTTAAGAGGAGACTGGACAAGCACCCGGCTGGGTTCATCTGACCCCAGTGCTCTTTCCTGCCCAGGGCAGGGGGTCAGACTTGATGATCTACTCAGGTTGCTTCTGACCCTACCGACTATGAAACTATGAAACAATGAGTTAAGGTTTTTAGCTAGAGCTAAAAACAGTCTGCATGGCTGTGAAAGAGAAGAGAGACATTACTACAAATGGCTAACAAATAGTGGCTGCGGTGGGGCCTGTATGGCACTGTCCATGGGGCCCGGGGCAGCCGCCCCACTCACCCACTCCTAGGGACGGCCCTGCCATTCAGATCAGTGGAAAGTTAGAACATGGCTGCATGGAGATGACACCTCTGACAGGCAGGCATGTGCAGGCCCTGTCACTGCTAAGCAGTGAAGAGGACTTTTGTAAGAATTTAAGATTTGCTGTATGAGACCAGATCATTGGTCCATCAAGTCTAGAGGCTTGTATCTGACAACAGCTAGTACAGCATAGAGAAAAATGTCACCTTTCTCACCAAGCACCTGGGCGATTATGCAATGCCAGGTAAGGAGAAAAAGAGGGAAAATGCTATGTGCTGTAGTGTGGTACGCTAGTATATATTTGCCTAGGCTACTTCATTAACTAAAGTTTCTTCCTTAACAAGTGACAGTGCCTGAAGTGTTAATGGTTCTCATGCATAAATCTAGATTGACTGAATCAGAGATTGTGAATGCACATCCACTTATCCCATGCTGCAGTATGCCTTTTGTGGTCTATTCTACTTCTCTCCATTACAAGCAGAAAAAGCAGGCATCAATTAGAGCTGTGATGTCCTGATTTCTTCATCATTTCTATGTTATCCCAGAGGGTCCCCTTCCCCCTCCAGCAGTCTTGTCTGAAGCTCACCTCATGCTGTGATGGCTAGATCCATGTACCCACATTCTTGGTTGCTACAGCAACAGCCTCCGATTTTGGTGTGGGTTGTATTTTTTTTTTAATGCTGCTCAGAAAAGGTTTGCAAGTAACCTCTGTGCTTTTAGAACCCGTGCTCCCCGATCAGCGAAATAGCTAGAGCAATGCAGAGCACTGAAAAAGAGTGATGCACCAAATAGAAATCATAAACATGATGCTACAGCTGTTGTGTACTTCAGTACAGCAGCTTCCTGATAGACTGGAGGGATTCATTCATGTGTCTTTATGCAACTGTTGGCACACCCAAGGGGGGCTTTAAAAATACAATATTTTATTAGAAGCCCATTAAACTGTTCAAACAACCTATCAGGGATGATTAAGAGGCAGGAGACACTGACTCATGAGACATGATTAACAGAACTCCATATGAATAGTTTGTCAGAGCAGCCAGTATGGTGGGGATGGGATAACAGCCTGCAGGTATGTGACAGATCAAAATTCACTGTTGAATGCAAGAGGATCTTCTGTTGATGGTAAGAGGAGGATGGAGTGGATGTGTGGCTTGAATTTGAACCTGAATGGGAAGAGAAATTGCGTAGGTTGGTTCAGGGCTGTGCAATGCAGTATAAGATGATGGAATAGAATGAAGAAAAATGTTGACTTGAATATCGGGTGAAAGAATGTCCTGTCAGTGAGCTCTGTGGGACTATGGAAGAGTGGTGATGAAAACTCCAGCATCTGGGTCATTTGCAGCTAGACTGGGCAAAGCAATGAAGAACATAGCCCAGTTTCAACTGAATGAGGTGTTCTTCACTTTCTGTCCTGTATTATACCACAGTGATGCAGCTTGCCGTTAAACTTCTGCCAGTTCAACTGTGGGTAAAGCAGTCTCTGTAGGGAAGTTTATAAAGTGCTTTGGGGATGAAAAGTGTGAGAAATCTAAGTTTCGTAAGTCACAGCGTCTAGGGAACCATCCTGTCTTAGCTGAGAGTTGACAAGATCATCTAATAGGTGATTTGTATTCCAGCCTCAGTGATACTTCCCTGTCATTACTTATCAGGGGACCAGAGCTGGCAGAGGGGTGGGGGGGTCCTATTCGGAGAGAGGAGGTATTACAGGGGCAGCGCTAGTTTCTGCTATTTTCAGCTGATTCAAATGACTCCTGAGGGGGCTTCTTTAATATATGTATGGGACCGAAGCTCAAATTGCAAATCAGGACAAAGGAGCTAACTCTACCTTATGTGTGCCTCCATGCTTGTGCTGAGCAGAATTCAGGTGAGACGGGGAGCCAGGGTTGGTGGTCATACTAGCATGAGACTGGTTTAATGGCGCGGAGCATCAGAACTATAGTTCAGTTTATGTATCTGACCTATAGATTCTGCTAATCATCAATAATAAAAGACAAAGCAGCCAGTGATGGTTTAAATGAAGATTTGGGTAAAATAGATTTCCCCCCCCTTTACTTTGCTGGAGTGTGGAAGGGGTAGGAATATTAAGCAGATAGGATGTTAATTGTTTTTCCTCATGATCTCTTGGTCATTAATGGATTTTTGAGCTTGAGAAGGTAGGAATTAGCAGATAAAAACTGTTAGAAGCTGATGTGGGCAGTCAATGGTTTTGTCATCCGGGAATCCAGCTGAGAGTCAGTGCTGCTCATAATGTTCTGAGATCCTCAGCTGGTGTGAACTGGCTTGGCCTTATTGACTGCAACAGAGAAATGCTGATTTACACCTGCTGAGTATGAGGCCCAGTAAGGACCAGGCATTTCGAGTCTATCCATCTTGCTATCCGACTCCTGGCATTTGTGGTATTTTGCATAGTTTCCTGGACTCTGCCTATTTGGGTTGTTTTGTATGCCATATTTTTAGACTGGTATGTCAGTAAAACAATAATAGAAACTAGCTTAGAAAAACAGTGTGCATGTGTGCAGAGGACAAGGGTGATAAATTCTTCCTTATGGACAATTCTTCTAGCATTGCTCCTGAGATGAAGTGGGCCAAGGATGGGAAATGGCTCAGAGACCCTTTGCTCCCTTGATTGGTGTTTACTGGCACTGAGCTATGTGCAAGAGGCAAGAAACTAGACCAGGCATATCCACCTCTTTAAGAGGCAAAGGGGCATGGCTTGGGCATGAGGGTGCTAAAACTGGAGACCCATGTGGCTGACACCCCCCCAACTAACAAAGCAGCCTGGGGCTGATCCACCCCAGCTCAAACTGCTGCAGTCCTGGCCACTGACTACATGTGTGTTTCTATGCAGTAAATGACTCCAGGATAAGATAGTACTATCACCAATGGTACTATCTCTTATGGTGAAGTTAATTAATTTACTGCCCCCTCATACCAGTGCATGTGTAGACAGTGCTGATTTACTGTGGAGCTAATTAGTCAACTCCACAGTAAAGTGCATGTATAGATGCACCCGCCTAGTGTGTTACACAAATGCAGTGCCTGAGTGTGCTTTCAGTATACAAAGTGATTGATTCTGCAGCAGCCCAGAGAAACTGCTTGTATCCCAATGGCCTCTTTCTGCTGTGGTTTCTTATCATTCAACCCCTGTATTTACATGATAAGGTAACTAGAGAGGTCTTTCTCCATATTGCATTTTAGGTTACCAGGTCCAGAGGTAAATTAAGTTGGGGGCCTGATTGCCCTGGCCCGTGCGACATTTCCACCCTGAGCACAACAAATCACAACAACCAAATTTCCTGCCAGAAGAAATTAAGAATCTCCCTGACTTCACCCACAGTGTACCCATGAATTGCCATCTCTCATTGTATGATCAGCAGACACATACAGTGCCCTTTGATAAGCCAGGAGAAAGGAGGGAGGGGGAAAATCAAGCCCCAGCAATATGCAGGAGAGCAGATTTCTATGTGCAGAGGGTCCCCTCAATCTGAGGATTTGGAAGCAGAGAGGGCAAACATGAGCATATGCCTAATTATCTCAGAATATATGTATTGCCTGATCTGTGGCCTCTCCCATCTCATGTGAACACTCTAACTGGGGAATGTAAGCCTCTCTGTTCTGACTGCTTGCTGCTATGACCCATCAATGGGCTGCATCTTGCCCTCACTTAGATTGAAATCAGTAGGTTGCAGGGGTGTAAGTGAGGGCATAAATGCCCATAAGAAATTTGGCTGCCTGACTGCCTGAGTCCCCTTCAGACTTCTCATTCTGCCTATTCAGAGTTTCCAAACTAGCCCCTCCCTTCTCCTTAGCTTCCACTCAGTTTCCAGAGAGTTTCCCTTTTTAAGTGCAGACAATATGGACTCTTTGAGGTTCAGTGAAGTAACAGGTTGAGGCTGTAGCTATATAGTTTGGGAGTTCAGAGGGCAGTAGCCAATTAGAGATCAGGGATTTGCATAATCTCTGTACGGGAAACAACCATACAGTTATTAAATCCAACTGAATGTGAACAAATACGCATGTAATTATGGGTCATGGACTATACAGCAGGCCTGGGCTTGGGTTGCCTAAGACAAGTTCACCCCAGTGTAATCACAGACAAACAGAGCGTAAAGGCTTCATAACAAGCAAGGGGTAATACACAGACGTGCATGGGGATTTGTGTCAGAATTTTCCCTGGGACTCAAAATCCCCTCAGATCTTTTTCTGACAAACTCTACTAGAAGCCATCTTCTCACCTACTTCTCCTCAGCCACCGTATAATCCTGCACCCAGCTTGGAGCTGCTGTTCTTTCCAGTGCTGGCTGAGATGCCCTCCTTCTGTAGGAAAACAACCCCTCCCGTACACAAGGCTGCTGCCTCGTAGTCCTTGGACCCTGGAGAGCCATTGGAACATCACGACTTTGAAGAGCTGACCTGAGTATAGGCAGCCTTTGCATTGCAGATAATGGAAGAAAGGGAGAGTGAAGGAGAAGAATTCAAACAGAGAAAAAGAAGTTAAAAAAAGGAGGATGGAAAAGTCAAATATAAATACTTGGGGCTGAGATAAGCTGATCATATGAGAGAAACAATTCAAATGGAGAGGCAGCTGCAGTATGTACACTCTGTAGCAACCACTGTTCAGAGCCAGATTAGCTTTGGGGGGTTGTCTATCCCTAATACATAATGCAGGCTGCCTGGAGGCTAGTAACACATTCTTAAAAATGATTCAGCATTGAAAAAACAACATGGGTTTAAAATGATAAAATAGTCTAATCTCTCTCTCCCCTTTTTTCACTCATCTCTGCTGTGCTTATAGCAGTGTTATCGAGTGCTACAGGTTGGGCATGCAGACTTTGTTCAGCTTGGCAGAGCTGAGCAATAACATTCTCAAAAGGTTCAGACTCTACTTGTTTCAGCTGCCCCCAATGTGATCTGTGTATAGCAGTGCAAAGCCAGGGGGATTCCTTGCTATGAGTAGGTGGGAAGTAGAATGGGTCACACGGGTTGTCTGCACTGCCCCCCTACTGCCCCAGGAAAGCTGCCGAGAGGCATGCCCTGCCCACTCAATCCTGTTCCATGTGCATGCGCCAAATCCTGGAAACAAAGTTGTGTCACTGCCTTAGAGCAGCCCAGAGTGTGTGCTGGGCACATCCAGGACAGTGGCTCTGGGTGTGTGCACAGGACTGCACCAAGGTGGCTCCACTCCTTTGCCTCGGTGCTGGCATTTGGCGTGTGGGAAGTGGCAGTGAGAGGACAGGGCATGCCTCAGGGCAGCCCTCCCAAACACAACACAGCAGCAGTGTAGACAGATCCATGTTTCCCCGGGGAAGATTGTGTTTTAACTACTTTGTTTTTGTTTTGGTGGAAAGTGTCTACAAACCCAAAGATGGTTTGATTCAGATGTGCTTTCCATTGACATACAGGGATCTTGTTCACAAGCATCAACATTTTCCCTAGAAAAAGGCTTTGATTATCTGACTTGCTTTAATGAGGAAAACCCTAGGATGTGAGGAGGAACCACACAAGAGAGAAAATTGGTGCGTGCGTGCGTGCGTGCGTGCGTGTGTGTGTGTAAAAGCACATGATATTCTTGAGCTGTTGCCAGAATACAACTATAGGTTCAGGTTTATTCTATTCTATTCTATTCTATTCAGGTTGTTCTACAGCTCTCATTGTTGCAGTGTGCAAGTGCTTACAGTTGTGAACTAAGCAGTCTGATTAACATCTGTCATATAGGATTTAGTCTCTCTGTCATCCTCTCCCCAGGGAGAACTGTGTGCATAGGGTAAAGATTGTTTTGGTAGGGCTCTCTTTTGCAAGCTTCCATTTGTTAAATTAATTGTATTTATCTTTTGCTTGAATTGCATTACTGCTTCTTTTTGCCACCCCATCTGTTGTCCCTCTGCCTTTGCATTAACCATTTAAGTGCTGCCCAAGTGCTTACAGCAAAAGACCTCTTCCCTTCCAATTTTAAATTCCCAGGGCATGGCACATCCAAGAGAACAATGCTGCTTGCACTCTGCAGAATGCAAATGCTTCATGGGGATCATGCCAGTGTCCATCATCAAAAAGAGCTGTCTGCAGCTATGGTTTCCATTAAACTTAGAAGACAAGGAACTTTCCCTTTCTTTGGAGATGGCTAAATGTGAAGGGTGAGACCGTTGCCCCACTAGCTGTTGGTTCAGCTAATAGGATTCCTTGTGTCCAGCCTCACTCTGAAATATTTCTCTGTCAGCTGACATGGGAAAACAAGACTTAACATCCAATTGCCTGGTGATGGGGACAGCAAAGTCACCACATCATTTCTAGTCAGGGAAGAAATCAGGGCTTACACCAGGCAGAAGAGGAAGTGCTTCCATCTTGCAGGGAATAAGTGATTTGGGCTCCTCTGGGGGCCTATGAGTATTGGTTCAATCCCCTTAGCACCAGCTGTTATAAAGGCAAGAGCAACCCACCATCTTCTGTGTCTCCAGGGCAGAGTCAAAAGACCAGAACTGGCTCTGCCTGACAGCCCCCATTGTGCTGCTACATCCCAGCAGGAAGTACTGGTGGAACTTAATTGACAGAACCCCATAGTATTCTGCTTCAGAAGCTTGAAATCCAGAAGGGCAGTGGGAAAATCTTGAATAATTTCACTGAAGTTTCTTCACAGGCCTTTAGAGTCCTAGATTTTAAGACCAGAAGGGACTATTCTGATCAATTAGGCTGATCTCCAGAATCACACAAATCATAGGACTTCCCTGAATTAATTCATGCTTTGGGTTCAACAGCTGTGGTTGAACTTGATGCTTTTAAAAAACATCTAGTCTTGATTTAACCATTTTCAGAGATGCAAAATTCACTGCAACCCATCATAAGCTGTGTCAGTGGTTAGTCACCTCCAGTGTTACACTTTTGCACCTAATTTTGAATCTGAATCTTGCTTCATCCTCCAGGTATTGGATCTTGCTATACTTTGCCTGTTAGACTGCAGAGCCTGCTATTGTCAAATTGTTGTCTGTCATGTGGGTACCTGTAGGCTGTAAACAAGTCACTCCTTAGCTTTCTTTTTGAGAAATGGAGTCAGAAGCATAACAGGGCAACTCCCTGTTCGGCAACTGTAGTGCTCAGGGCAGTGCCGGCTGCATTGTTGGCAATGGTGGTGGTGCAGTCAGCCCACTGTTGCAGTGGTGGCTATTTTTGCATCCCATGCAGTAGCATTGCCGGGGCTGCTGCCCCAGTCATGACCCCTCAGTTACGTTACTGAGTTGAATAGATGGAGTTCCCTGAGTGTCTCAGCCAAACATGTCTTCTCTCTTCTTTTAAGCACTGTCATAGCTCTTCTCATCTTTGGTCTGCCAACATTTTTTTGTGAACTGGGGATACTAGAAATGGACACAGAGGGTGTGTCCCCACAAGCGGGAACATGCATTTCCCTGGGGTCAAACAGCAGTGGCACAATGTGTGCCACTGCTACTTGTCCCCAGGGAATGCCCATTCCATGTGTGCTCTAGCATGCAGCATGTTGGCTTGGGGAGGGGAGGAGAGGCTGGGGCCAGCAACAGTGCTGGACCCAGCAGCCTTACCTGGGGTCCTGGGGGCCTCCAGGAGCAGCAGCCATGGTGATCCTGCATCAGGGAGCCTGGCCTGCAGCCAGTGTGTGGCTCCAGCTGGCCAGGCTCCTGTTTTGGGCTGTACTGCCACATGTACCACCCCCCTTTTTTTAGGCATGGGCTTTTTTTTGACCCCAGGATCTCTGGGGGTCAACCCTCCTGCCATGCTGCAAATTAGGGGACTGCCTACATGTGTGGCACCGCAGATGTGTCTGTGGCACCACATACCGTATGTCCTCGCTTGTCTGGACGTGCCCAGATAGTCCGGTAGCAGTCTGGCTAGTGCCAATATTGAAGCAATGCAGCTTTTCTGTTACTCCTTGTTGTCCTACTGCTTCACGTCCAAAGGATGCATTAACCTTATCTGATCTTGTGTTACACTGGGAGCTTATATTTCCACCCCCTTTCTATCTTTTGACCAATATCAGACAAGGTGGATTTTTTTGATTTTTTTTACTCTGAGAAATATTGAGGAAAAAATTTAAAGACTAAAGTCTTATCTCAGTCTGAGGGAAAGGAGAACCAGCATAGCCTCCTTTAACAGTTCCACCCATGATCGCTCCTGGCCAGAGAGAAAGTGGGGAGTATGTGGTGGTGGGCATCCTGTTTAAGTGGCCTCTTGTCTGCTGGGAACAGAATTGTTAGCCCTGAGAAACTTACTGCACTTAAGAGGTGAGCCTGGATTTGAACCTGTGATTCAGGGCAAGAGGCCAGGCCCTGGTGAGCTAAGACTCTCAGGACATGAAACTACTCTCACAGCATCCCGGAGATTAGATTCAGGCCCTGAGCTGTCATGAGGCAACATCCTGGGCAAAGCAAAGCTTCATTGATGTAGGTGGACCTCTACTGATTTACACCTCTTGAGGATGTGGCCTCAAGTATTTGGTTTTGGGCGGGGAGTGGGCAAGCCCTTATCTCAGTGGTTCTCCAAACACAAGCACATGAACTGGCAGCCATCTCTGAGTGAATAATATGACCCTCTCCAGCTCAGCCTCACTCTGCTTCTCTCACTGTTTTGTCTGTCAACTGTTCTGCTTGACTAGCTGCATTATTGTCCAGTCAAGGAAGAAATGAAATGGCTCAGGAGTCCGGAATTTAATTAATTAAAACACTTATTACTGCAGTGGCCAAGACTGAGGAAAGGCTGCTAGTCGGTTAGTGCTGCAGGTTTTTCCCTACCCCCACCTCTCAAAGACCACTGTTGAGGCTGGCAGAGTGGGAAGGGAGCTGGGCGGGGGGAAGAGGGGGAGTTTCTGTGGACGGCTGGTGAATTAAAAAAGAATGATAATTCATTATTGAGCAATCAGCCGCCTCCTACAACAATAGAGGCTTCAGAAGAGAACATGGGCCTGGGAGGCAGCCAGGAGCATCTGCCCTTTGCTGCATCTGGATTTTGCTTGGAGTGCTTATTCATGGGAGATTACGGGGGTGGAGGAGGAGTGGGTTTAAACAAGGAATCTCTTGTAGGCCCTTTTAATTATTGTTCATGGAGGACCAGAGCTTCAGCTGGTGTTAGTGTGGTCCCACTGACTGCTGTGCTGATTTACACCACTAAGCATCTGGCCTGTAATTCTTAAGAATACAAAGCTGCAATGGCATGTCACCACAATGCTCTCTGCTACAACAGTGAGAGGACCATTCTCGTCCTGTCTTTGTCCTTGGCACCAGTAGGCTTTAGTGCTCCCTTTCCTTCTTTCTGTGTGGGAGTGGGAAGGGGCATAGTAAGGCAGGTCTCTTCATTTCTGTCTCGTTCTCTCATTCCTCTATGCCACTTTTCCTCTCTCCCCCTCTGGAACCTTCCCCTCTCATTTTTATTTGCAGCATTCTTCCATTTTTGCCTGCTGAGGAGTACTTTTTCATTCTGCTCCTGGTCTTGCAAGGAGGGCTTGGCTTGCTGTGGCTCTACTGAACAAGCAGTGTTCCTATCTGTTTGTGTTACTCTAAGTGAGAGGAGAAAACAGAATACTTGGGTCCATGCTCGGTGCTGCCTAGGTGCTGCCAGTGCCGATGTGAGGGCACCTGCTCCTGCCTGGAGTCACTGCAAAGCAGGGCAGTGCCATCCAACTAGAGATGGGCTGAGGAAAAGAGTCCCACAAGAATCAGATTGCAAGGTGGTCAATGGAGAGCACTAGACACATTTAGGAAGATGCCCCAGGGAAGGAGACCTCTTGCTGGGCAGAAACCTTGCTGTGCGGTGCACACAAGGGATATGGGTGTGTATTTACATGTCATGTAACCTTTACTGTATTTAAATGTATTGGTGAAATATGGAACCATATCCCCATTTGGTATAGGTTGACACTGCCCAAGGGGCATCAGGATCTGTCCTAAAGTGCCTCTGCAGCCTTAAAGGGTGCCCCCTTCTGAATAAGCACATCATTGGGGGGAGGGAGAGCTTTCACCACTGCTGCACTGTGAAGAAACTCAGGACATATTATTTCAGAGTTGTCATTCTTTCCAAAGCATTAAACCTCCTTGAAAAAGTAACAGACAGTGAGAAAACCTTCACAGAAATGGGCCCTGTTCCTATGCATCTTAAGTACATTTCCCCTTGCCAGCTAGACTCCTGTCTGTGTGCACTGGTGTGCTTTAGGAAACAAATGCCAGGTTGGTGGGGTTTTTTTCCTGGCTGGATCCTGGGTTGCCTCTGAAAAGAGAATAAGGAGGTGTCTGACAGGGCACAAAAGTCACCCTAGCTGGAATTTGCTGTACGTCTCATCTCCATTCCCCATGTTCTTCCTTTAATTGGGTTTCTCTGTAAACCAGCCATTATTATTTCATTTTGGAAGCTTGCTCCACCCTCAGAGCAATCAGACAAACCCTCTGTCCCCTAAAGAGCTTGTTATATAATCTAAAGGAAGTAATTTTTTCTGCTTGGAGGTCCTAAGGTCTGCTAGAGGGACACGAGAACACTTTGGAAGGGTGAAAGGGAAAGAAAGAGTTATGGGACATGGCAGAGGATAAAGTGTGTATGTGTGAGAAGGAAAAGAATGAGTGTGCAACATCAGCAGAAGAGACTGTGTTTGCATGTATGTGTGACAGAAAATAAAATACTGTACATGTGATTAAAGGAGTGTGTGGTGTTGTCCTCATTGGGGACTGGTGGCCATCAGCTGGCACAGCTGCATCAACATAAGCCCTTAGTGCAGACAGAGAAAGCCAGAATTTGTACTAGTCCTATCTTACCCTGGTTTCAAGCTAGTGCTATCTCAACCGAGACAGATCCCAGCTTTGCTTACATATGTAAGGTGTTTTCAATGCTGTTTGAAATAGGAATAAAAACCACAGTGCATGGAAATCCTGTGTGTATGTGTCTGTGTGACAGAGCATTGGTAAGAAAGTATGCTGGTAATAGCCCAACCCACAGGGGAGTGTACACCCCTCTTTCTGTGCTGGCTCAGTTGAGGCAATGAATGGGTAACAGCACCTCGCTAAAAAGCCATTCTCTTCAGTGTATCTAGCGGTAATTTCTTCTTTCTGCTCCAGAAGTTCCTGGGTCAAGTGCTGTGGTGTTAGCCAAGAGATGGCAGCTGTCCCCAGAGGGGTAGTTAGGAGGGTGAGAGGTAGCTTTTGGAGGAGGGCAGGAAATTAGGGTTGCTGGAGAAGAGCCGCTTCAATTCACCCCTCGCTGTGATGGGGACGCTAATTTCCCTGCCGAGCTTTGCTGCAGGACATAGAGACGAGGTATATTGTGCCTGTCAAGAGTGACGATATTGAGGCAGACAGGCCTGGGGCTCCACTTCTCCCATCCAGTCCATCATGTTGGAATTAAACAGAGAATTGTTTGGACAAGCCTGATAAGCGAATGTTTTTCCAGAGTGAGGGGGAATCTCTTCAGGAGCTCCCATTACACTCAAATGCCATCCAGCCACTACAGTCTTTACCATGGAGAGGGAGTTAGCCCTGCTTCTGCCAATATCATTTCACCTCCCTGCCCCTTCATTTTCTTCTTTAGCTTTCATTTTCTTTGAAAAATATGAATGACTGCATTGGTCTGCTGGTCCAAATC
>NW_005842614.1:509123-511346 GCF_000455745.1 Alligator sinensis | reverse complement strand
TCTTTCCCTCAGTCCTCCCAACTAAAAGCATAGGCTTGTAGTGAGAGAGCAAGGAGATGAAGACAAAGAGCCTGGGTTCAGCTCTGAATTTGACCATTCTTCAGCAGGCATGGACATGGCAGTTCCCCCCACCCATTCACAACCACAGGTATCTACACAGTTGTGCTTAGTCCTGTGAAATAAGTTCCCTGATTCCTTCTGGGAATACAATGTGTATGCTGGAAACAGGATAGCTAGTGGGGAAATGCATTGTTTCAGTGATGAATACTCCATGCCTCACCTTTCCCATGGAAAAGTACCATAGGAGGTAGTATTATTGATACTGATGAAGCACCCAAGTTTACTGACTCCATCTCACAAGGAGTGACCAAGGGGTTAGGATGAACTGGATGAGTCTGGGGGACCTTTAAGCTATTACCCTCCCAGCTGTTTTGTTTTGGAGAAGCTACTCATCTACTAATCAAAAATCTACTACTAGATTTTGGAGTATCTACTGCTTTCGATGGCAGCGGCAAAAAGTTCTGAAGCTCCTTAGCTCCTGTTTTTTCCAGAGCAGGAGTCCATGTTGACTGTGGGAGAGCTGTGGGCCCATCCAGCATCTGCCCCTCACTACTAGTGTCACTGGAAGGAATAGGGTCAGGCATGGGTGACTGGTGTCTCCTGAGTCTGGGGAGGTATCCACAGAAGCCGGTGACAGCATCAGCAGCAGGGACGGAGCTGGCAAGCACACACAAACGCTGCCAGTGGCATTGGCGGTGGGGATGGAGCTGATGAGCACCTGCAGATGCTGCCGGCATCATCGGTGGTAGGGACAAGCCTGTCAGGGGGGGCACGTGCCCCCCATGCTCCCCCCTACCAGTCGCCTATGGGGTCAGGCCTACTGCGGTGAGGAATCACCCTGCCTCTCCAGAGAACCGTGGAGAGGGAATTCTTCTGTGTCCCCCATTCCCTCTATGAGGAACATGCCAAGCAGGGAATGACCTCAGGAAGGAGGCTGCCCTCTCAGCATGAAGGGTTAGGAGACATTTGGCAGGGCAAGAGGAAGGAGGACAGTCACGGCCTTATGGCTTTCCCCAAGCTCTTCCCTAACCTTTTCTTCCTCCCTCTCATCAGTCATGGTGTTCTCTCCCTGTTATGCCAACCTTCTGGCTCCTGCTCTGAGGACATGAACAGTAGGAGTAGCCTCTGCAGAGAGCTCCTAAAACACCTGATAATGGTGAGGAGGAAAAAAAAAAGCAACCGAAAGCTACAGCAGCCAGACATGACTGGGGGCTCTGACTGCTGCATTAAGTCAGCCAAGGGCTATGAGAGGGACACAGGAGGGTTGAGCAGAACCTTTACAAAAGGCAGATGCACTAATATTGTCACTTGGAGGCAGAGCTCTAGCAACTCTGTGTAAGCCTGGTCACCATGGGCCCAGCTGCTCTCACATGTAGGGGCCTCATCCTCCCTGACCTTGCACCTCTCATGGTCTTTGCATCAGAGCAAAGTGGGTGTTGATCCCGTTGCATCAGAGGTGCTGTGGCTTAGTTGGTTAAAGTGCCTGCCTAGTAAACAGGCAATTCTGGGTTCAAATCTCAGCAGTGCCTCAAGGGATCACTTTTTCAATACTGACAAGTGCAAGGTACTGTACCTGGGGAGGAAGACCCAGCAGCATACCTACAGCCTGGGGAACTCCCTTCTCGAAAGCAGAGTGGCAGAAAGGGATCTTGGAGTCATTATCGATTCCAAGATGAACATGGGCTGCCAATGTGAGGATGCAGTCAGTAGGGCCAACCGCACCTTGTCATGCATCCACAGATGCATCACGAGCAGGTCCAAGGAGGTGATCCTCCCCCTCTATGTGACACTGGTCAGGCTGCAGTTGGAGTACTGCGTCCAGTTCTGGGCGCCGCGCTTCAGGAGGGATGTGGACAGCATGGAGAGGGTCCAGAGGAGGGCCACTCACATGATCAGGGGGCAGCAAGGCAGGGCCTATGAGGGGAGGCTATGGGACCTGAACCTGTTCAGCCTCCACAAGAGAAGGCTGAGAGGGGATCTGGTGGCCATCTATAAACTTACCAAGGGGGACCAGTGGGGAACGGGAGAGACCCTGTTCCCCTGAGCACTACCAGGAGTAACTAGGAATAACGGCCATAAGTTGACTGACAGTAGGTTCAGGCTGGACATCAGGAGGCACTACTTCACTGTCAGGGCAGCTAGGATCTGGAACCAACTTCCAAG
>NW_005842614.1:490407-509113 GCF_000455745.1 Alligator sinensis | reverse complement strand
GCTCATGGCAGGGGGTCAGACTTGATGATCTGCTCAGGTCCCTTCCGACCCTACCAACTATGAAACTATGCTTCTGAATCCTAGCAGGAAATGGGAGCCTTCTTCTCCCATCCCTCCCTCCCAGGCAGCTCACTCCACTTCTTCCTTCTCTTCAGTTTCCCATGTAATTTACTTATAACAAGCCTCATAAAGTTTAATCATCACTGAAAAGTGAAGGCAGATTTCACTAGGATGAGCTCATGTTTCTGGCAGCCACGCAAGAGGGTTAATGCAAGTCAGTGAGAGGAAACAACTCTTCCTGCTTGGGTAATGTGCCACACACGATTTAACAGCCCTCAGACTGCAAGTACCATAGCTGGTCAGACAGCAAAACCTGATGCCGCTGGGGCTTGCTGCACGGCCAGGCCAGATCATGGGGCTCAACTTTACAAGCCCAAACTGCCAGCCCTGCAGGCCTTCACATCTGCAAATCTAAGCAGGGCATTTCTGCTTCACACAGCAGCAATTCGAGCTTTGGATCCAGAGTTCTGCTTGGGAAGCATGAGGCAGGGCAGTGACAGCAGCCCAGCCTGTTCCCACACTATGGTAGCCCTGGCCCTTTGAAAGCGTAGCAGGTCTGTGAGGCAGAATCTCCCATCACTCCTGTCTCTCTTCCCTCACCAAACTGGGACTGTGGTGCTTCTTGCTGGTGCAGCTCCTGGAGCCGCTGTGTTGGTGGAACTTCAGAACCCAAGGAGTGAATGCTACAGCCACTCACTCACCTTTTCCCCACCTCTAATTTTGATCACCAAGAGTGACCAAAGATCCTGGATTCAAAGGTAAGCAAGAGGGTTGGGGACAAACTGCATTCACCCCCTGGTTCTGGACCTGTGTCAGTGCAGTAGCTTCAGCAACAATGTCAACAAGCCCCACAGACCACCAGTTGGACAGTGCTTCTATATGCTATGGCCCACCCAAACCTTATGATGGTGCACAGCCTGGATCTTCTGGCTCCAAAAACATTTTTTACTAGCAATACAGGGGCCATAAAACACAGGCAGGTGGTATGGATTCCATGGAGTAAGGGGCAGTGGTAGGCATACATACTTCATCCTTATGTGATGCTTTTCATTAACCTGTAGATTGTGTTAACTCTTTCTCAACACACTTTGGTTTTTACCCATCTTATCCTGTGTGTGAGACACACAGGAAGAAAACAAACACTTCATGTGAGTGTTCAGGGGTTTAGGGCATAAAGTACTATCTGGAACGGGGCTGACCAACTTGTGGCTCATGGGCTGCATCCTGGCCATGAGGGGTTAAACTGCAGCTCCTGGGCTCCCGTCAGGCCTCTGCTCCCTGTCATTGTTCTGGCTGAAAAGCAGCCAGTGGCTTTAGACTCCTTGTCCCTTTGGCTTCCTCCTTCTTTGCCCCAGGGGGTGGGGCAGTGTAGCACACAGTGCTGGGGTGAGCCCATGGCCCTGGGTGCTTGAGGCGTGATAAAATGGGAGAGCGGATGGCCAGGGAGCTTAAGGGTGAGGCAGGGTGCTCTGGTGTATTATGCAGCAGGGTATAGGGGGTGGGGCATGACCCCTACTGCAGCTTGTGGGGTGTGTGGCCTCTGGGTGCTTAGAAGTTGGACAGCCCTGGCCTAGAAGAAGAGTTTAATATATACTGTTGCCCTTCTGCCAAGAAATAGCAGATGTTGGGGCCTTCCAGGACAGCTTTCCTTTATAGGAGAAATCAGTGAAAGGATCTAGGAATAGTTTTAGTGGAATTTGTTTCATATAGTCCTAGAAATGTGGTGGGCAGAAATGGCATGCAGGCAGTCCTGTCTTTGGGAAATCTCTTCTCAAATGCCAATGTCTCTGCTTCTAGATTGGATCTATAGACAGTACTTAGAGCGAAAAGAAAACTCATTTGCTGTTTGCATCAGATCCAGCAAAGAAAGATCTACATTAGAAACTGCTAACAACACAGGATTTTTCCATGAGTAAAAACTTGCTTGTAGGCTAAGAAAAAAAAGGTGTGTAGGACTATTTGTCATAGTGCCCCCTAGTGCCTCCTGCCATAGTAATCTATAACAGAAAATGCCTCTCTCTTTGTAATACTTTTCATTTGAAGAGTTCCAAGTTGTTTTCAATCAGTCCATACTTCTCTGCTCATGCAAGGTAGGCAAAGTGCTATTAATTCTGTTGTACAAATGGGAGAACCAAGGTACAGCTACAGAGCTGGAGTGTTCAAATTAGGAACTTCACTGCACCGTCATCCCCCAAATGCTGAGCCCTAATCATTGGAACATGCTTCCTTCTTAATCTGGTGCCACTACAGGTTGCAGAACCTGAAATCCTGCACAGCAGCTGATGTCTGCATCACAGCAGGATTACAGGTTAGCCAGGGACACTTGGATATGGCCGTAACAGAACATCCTGTTAGAGTCAGGTACCAAGGGCTCTAACCTGTAGAACAGTATTTATTTTTCAATTACTACTTGATTTTTGGGGAGCAGGCATTTTACTTTTGTCAGTAATGGAAAGAATAATAAATGGTTTCCAGTTGGGCTCTGGGCTGTCTGTGAAATCTATACCTGACTAGCAACACTATCTGCATTCATTAATCATCAGGAATTCCTTGAGAGTGGGAGAAAAGTTTGTATCCCAAAGGCACCAATTATGTCTGTTTAATATTTATGGTATGTATATTTAACAGGGATTAGAAATATCTCAGCATCTGATCCCTTCCCCTCCTTTTCCAACCCAAAGCTTAGTCCTGGGTTCCCAGGCCTTCAGTGGTGATTTTAGAATTGGACAGTTGTAGGAGTGGATGCTTTACAAACAGCCATGTCATCAAACCTGAGACTTGAGTTTCCACATTTTAATTTTTTTTAATGGAAGCTGAGCCCTGGGAACAGAAGTTCTAGTGAACAGGCATATTAGGGAGAGCAGTGGGAAAAGCTTCTCATCACTCCCCCACACCAACATGGGACTTCACACAAACTTATCAAAGGGTCAAGGAAATTTAACATCCCATGCACAGAATCTGCTCACTTCCCTTTCCCAGGATGCTGGTGAGGGCAAAATGGCATCTCTCCATGGTACTTGCACATCTCCTTTACCAAACGAACTGAACATCTTGCCATGCTTAATGTGGTCATCCTTATGCCACATCCACGAGGTAAGGACTTTCACAGATGTGAAGCTGAAGCACAGAAACTTTAAAGGTATGTCTAGATGGTTACCCCTGTGTCCTTGAGTCTGCCACCAAGATGTCTGGGCCTGCTTCCACGCTATGATTTGAATGGAGCAGTGAATTTGCACTAGAAGCATTATTCACTGCCACTCTCAAACTCTATCACCAGCATGTGTGAGAGCAACAGCAGTTTCATTGTCTCAATTCCAGGTTAGGCCTGAGTTGGTTGGGAGCAGATAAACAGGGCTGTGCTCAGTGGTGGATTAAGTGGTATAGACATACCCAAAGGAACGTGTCCAGCAGCACACAGGAAGACTTTGGTGAAGCAGTGACTTGAGTGTAGGGATCCTAAGTGCCAGGGTAATTCCCTCACTTCTCCCTACATGAGATTTGTATTTGCCCATTAACCAGTTAAGCCCCCTGGGTGAGTTGAATTTGGCAGTATAACTGCCCAGGGCACAGTGGCTTATAGCTTCCTCTGTAACAGGTACCTCTGGCCACTGTTGGAGATGAGATCTAGCCTCCCTGCCCATCTAATACTTACTCTTTATGCTGCCAATTAGTTGAGTTGTTTCGAAAACAGGCATGTCTGGCCAAGAAAGATTTTGAGGATTGATTTTTCCTTTTCATCTGAAATCAGGACTGTAAGTGCAACACAAGGCCATTCCCAGGAAGGGATTTCTAGGAAAAATACTGCTCCAGGAGAACCAAAATGGGTGGGAGGAGAGAGGCTTGCTGGCATCCCTGGGCATCCTTTCTCAATCACACTCTCGCCCTCAAGGGAGGGATCTTTGCTTCTTGCCAAGTCCAGCTGTTGGAGAAGCAAGTTACTCGGTTTCCCCCTCTTGCTCTGAACATTGCTGCCACAGAGCTGGGGCACTTGTTTTCCTCTAGTTCCCTCCCGGCTTCAGCCCAGCCTCACTCCCTGGCTGCCTGCCCGGAAGGCGTCTGTCAATTCGGTGTTTCCCCTGCAGGCAGAAGGTATCACTGAGAAGTACCTTTCAGGCGGGCACCTGGGGAGCCGTCACTTCCATTTCCCTGACACAGATTCAAATATTTTTCTCTGAAAAAAACTGACATTTTCCCACAGAAAATTTCAACTTTTCCCCCCAAAAAGGCAATTTCCATCAGACTTTTGTTTGGGCAGAAACTTCCCAGTTGGCTCTACCCATTAGCATTAACTTGGATTGAGATCACAAGCACGTTTCCCACAGGTTAACTGACACCCATGGCTCTTCATCACTATTCCATGTATTTTATTTTAAGATCCCTCACTATGGCAGATGCTAAGAGCTGCACGTGCGGGCCAGGAGCGGTCTGAGGCCCTCGGGGGTGCGTGGTGGGCTGTGGCCAGCAGCCCTGGCACGCGGGTCGGGGAATGCAGGCCGGTGGACTAGAATTAGGCACAGACGCGTAGCGGTTGATTCAAGATTATTTTACTTACACCGTAGATGGTCGCGGTGCAGGCAGGAAAAACTTGCTTGCGTTGCAGTTACAGACAGACACGTGGAGTCTGCTAGGCTCCACAACGTGAACTCGAACAAGACCCGCAGAAAACTCGAGCCTCTTGAAATAACTCGGACAGAGCTCTGGATACACACACTCACGAAGCTTGCTAGGCTCCGTGGAACAAGCGCACAAGGAAGGGGTTCATCGAGGGATCGCGCTCGGTGATGGGGAGAGGCCAGAGGTTGATCAGACCCCTATAGCCTTCTTAAGGCACACGCTGGGTCCGTTAGGCTCCGCAGCGCTTAGAGTTCTTCACAAGACGTGAAGTCCTCCTCCTCCACTAGATGGTTGTGAAGTCCTCCAACTTGGGCAGAAACCGCTCAAGCCTCTTATACGGCTAGCAAGCCAATCACTAGCCGCCACGTGGGAATAATTTAGAACTGGCCAATAGTGGGGAACAAATGTGCATGCGGGTGGCGGGAACTCCTTTGCACCGGGGTTTTCTCTTTGCAACTGAGAAATGCACCCTGCAAAGAAAGCTCCTCGTGGCGGGAAATAATTTAGCAGTGCCGAAGCACACACACACAAAATCACACCCTTGGGTTGTGACACTGCAGACATTTGAACCAAGCTGCACAGAAGTGTCCATGACTTATCTGGAAAAACATCCCCTGGCTGAGGCCTGGGAACCCAATAATTCAGGTGTAAATGTTGTGCAGTTCAGTTCCTGATTCTGCCTTCTGTCTTCCTATCTTTCTGCAGAGACCCCACTGAGTCCTCCCCTTGCCCAAAAAACAGGCAAGGCACTGCAGGAGTGGACATAGCATAGGGACATTGTAACCACCTGTACCTACGGGTGATGGAAATGGAGCATGGGACCTTCCCCACCGCGAGCACAGGCCTCTCCCATTTGAGAGCAGCTGAGCCTACTGCTAGGAGGAGTCCTGATTGCAGGTACTGAGACGCTTCACACAGCCTTTGGTTCTTTGGGGACAACATTTCTTGTTGCCACTGACAGGCTATTGTGGCTCTTTATCAGGCTTGTTTTAAATGTGCTTTGAGCTTGCTCTGTCTAACTGCAATCTGTAACCTGCTGTATAAGAGATTAGACTGCGGTCAACAATGACACATATACCTAAGGGGAATTATGAAGATGCTGCTGACTGGAACAAGTCATTGGTTGGAAGACACAGAAATTATTAGCTCTCTGCCTGGCTTTGAGACTGGGGGAGATGGAGCTGTAGACAGAGGTTCTAGCACTCCCATCCCCCCAGAAAAATGTAAGACCCTTAGCAAGAGGTAGAAAGGGTAGTGGAGATGTGATTAGGGATGTTGGTGCTCAGGGATTGACCCACTTATTGTTAATCATTCATATTACTGTAGCACTTAAAGACTTTCATTGAGATCAGGTTCTTACTGTGCCAGAAGCTACATGGATATGTAGGAAGAAATGGTTCCCAGAACATTTTCAGTTTGAAATGACAAGGGAGACACAGAGGGATCAAGCACCTTGCTTAAGGCTGTGAAGGAAATCAATGACACAGCCAAGAAGTGAACATGCAGTTTTCATTTGCTGCCTAGTGCCCTCACCTCTGGACCATCCCTGGCCCCAAAGCTCGGAAACATACTTGAACCCAGGGACCTGTTTTCTTTTCCCCTCTAGGTGTGTGAGGCTCATTGCCTCCCATTAACACCTTCTCTCTTTAGTGCTTTAGTGTTTATGGCATGGATGCAAGGAAGCAGAGACATAGCATGGAAAAAACGTGCCTGGGGCAGCCATCTTTTACCCTCCCATCCCACCTACCTTCTCACCTGTAGGCAAAGTGGCAAGCAGAGAGCTGGCAGTCTCATGGAAAGCAAAGTGTGCTGGGAGTCATAGTTCTGAAGGTTGGTAATGAAGTTTTCTTCTGCCAGGTGTGTGTGGGGGGGGGAAATTTTTACCTCATTATTTTGCCACTGAAGCCCATATCCAGAGGGCAAATGCTGAATTTGACAGCAAAAAAATGGGGGTCAGGCAGTCCTCCCCTCAGCAACAGCAAACTTTACTGTTGCTGTACAAAAGTACGATTGCCAGAAGGCATTCCACTCTGCAACATACCCTGCCTGGGCCAGCTATGTGTGCCCTAGAGGCAAGCAGTAACCCCAGGGTGAGGCCCTGCTCTTCTTAGGCGGTGCCTGGGGCATGTGCCCTGTTCATTCTTCACATGTTATGCTACTGTACAGAAGCCAAAAGGAGGAGAGAAGCGGAAGGTGAAAGGAGCCAGGAGATGATCCACTTTGCCTTGGGGGCGAGGAACAGGAGCTGATGGACAGGAGAGGGAGAGGGCCATTGGGACCATCTGCTATGGAAGAAGCTGAGAAAAAAAGGAGGATCTCAAAAGCCAGCAGAAAGTACAGTTAGCCTTGTATGGAGGAACCCCCATCCATCTCTCAGAAATAATCTACCATGTTTTGTGGGATTTCTTCAAAACTTTGGGAACCTGGTGAATTTTAGAAGGAAGGATTTCTGAACTAAGAAGGCCTCCCGCTCACAACGAGTTTAAGACAATTCAAAATGGAAAGACCAAGCATCTATTATTGATACTAGTACAATTTCTCTTCGGCACTTAGGGAAGGAAATACTAAGACATAAAATGGAGGTGCTGACCAAGATCCATAGGAGGTCATTAAAGGTCTCCTTGCATTTTTAACAAGAAGTAAAGCTGTTATCTCCTCCAGTTCTGGCCAAGCTCCACTTCGGTTAACTGCAGTCTGCCTCCAAAGGTGCCCTTTGTCTCACAATGTGCCCCTTCATGGGTGTGCTGCATTGTGCTGCTGTTCTCAGTAAGACAGCTGCCAAACGTCACACAGCATTCACATTGCACAAGCAGTCAGATGAAGCCAAAATAAGCAGCAGCGGGATAAACCCAAGGATAAACCCAGGTGAAGCCAAACATCTTGGCATCCGCATCTGTCTTTACGTTTCCCAGTGCCTCGGTGAAGTATCTAGGGGCCCAAATTAACACTGGATTTGGTCTCCACTAGCACTGTGTGATGTGGGAAATGAGGTACCAATAGGAAGAAGAGATCTTGCACTGCACCAGTTCTTTAAAAAGCTCTCCTTAGCATTGAAAAACCTAGTGAAATATGAAAGCAGAAAACTCAGATACTTTCAGTAAAGGTGCTAGTAGTCACACAGACCGGTGCTTCAGCGTTGGCTTCTTTCAGTGGTGGAGGCACAGAGTTTTATGCTCTGCAGACCTATATTATTTAATTGTGCAATCAGCACTTATTGGCAGGCAGTGTGATCTAGTAGAGAAGGCAATGACCTGGGACTCGGGGGACTTGGGGTCTTTGCCTGGATATGCTACTTACTGGCCTTCTGGGCAATCTTGGACAGATTGCATCACTGCCTTATGCCTCAGTTTCCCTGTCTGCAAAATAGATCATCTGCTTCTGGTGTGAAGCACTTTGACCCATATACAAAGTAGTAGTTGTTACTGTTGTGTTTTGATTCATTTGAGAAGTTGCGGGTGCTTGGAAAATGATTTAAAAATATAGAAAGCTTAGTGAACCCATCCAAATAAACAGCAAGTTAGGTATTATAGTCATCCTCAGCTCCCAAAATGCAAGGTCATCAGAATAACAAATACTTTTTGCACCAAGATTCTTTCCCTGACACCACAGAAGGGTACAGGATGGGATAGTGCTTAATGCCCAGCCAGTTCGTTAGTATGTACCTCCCTAGCTGTACTTTCCATGGTCCAGATTCATCAGTGGTGGAAATGGATGTCATTCAGTTGATGTTAATGGAACTACACCTATTTGTACCAACTGAGTACCTGCTCCTGTATGTTCTAACCCAGCTCCTAAAGGGCCAGGTTTATAGCTGATGTAAATCAGTATGATTACTGAAGCCAAGGATTTGCCCTCAGTCCTAAACAGAGGTGAGTCTCCTCCTAGCCCCTTATTCCCCATGACCAGGATTTCAGGAGCCACTGATACAATGGATCAAATCTCAGGGGTTTTATGCAAGCAGCTTGCATGTTGGGTGAAGCACCAAGCATGGATCTGGGACGCTGCACCAATTCCTCCTTCTTTTGCCTTTTCTTGTTTGATCTCCTCACCTCTGTATCCACAGCTATTTTTTATTTCATAGATTTCTAGGGTTGGAAGGGACCTATTAGATCATTGAGCCACTGCTCTGGGGTCAAGTGACCCCAGCAAGGTCTAATCTCCTCTTGAACACCCCCAAGATTAGGGAAAACACCACCTCCCTTGGAAGCCCATTCCATATTTTGGCAACCCTCACCATAAAGAATTTCTTCCTGATGTCCAGTCTAAATCTATTCTCCTTCAGTTTATGGCTGTTGTTTCTAGTAACCCTGAGGGGTGCCCTGGTAAACAGAGTATCCCCTATTCCCTGCTGACTACTCCTGATGAGTTTGTAGGTAGCCACAAGATCACCTCTCAGCCTTCTCTTGCAGAGGCTGAAAAGATTCAGGTTCCTCAGTCTGTTTTCATAGGATCTTACCTGAAGGCCCTCAGCCATATGAGTAGCCCTCCTCTGAACCCTTTCCAGGTTATCCACATCCCTCTTGAAGTGCAGTGCCCAAAACTGGGTGCAGTACTTCAGCTGCGGCCTCACCAATGCCACAGAGGGGAAGGATCACCTCCCTAGACCTGCTCGAGATGCACCTACTAATGCAAGAAAGTGCAGTTAGTCTTACTTATTACCACTCCACATTAGCAACTCATGTTCATTTGTGTGTCGACTATGACTCCAAGATCCCTTTCCACTGATGTGCTACATGGAATGGTACTTCCCAGCCTATAGGTGTATTGGTGATTTTTTCTCCTTAAGTAGAGCACTTTGCACTTAACTTTGTTAAATTGCATTCTATTCTGATCCGCCCACTTCCCCAGTCTATCCAAATTCGCCTGAATTCGCTCCCTACCCTCTAGTGTGTTTACTACACCCCATAGTTTGGTGTCAACTGTGAATTTGGACAGAGTGCTTTCTACACCCTCATCCAGATCACTGTTGATGATATTGAACAGTACTGGTCCAAGGACTGAGCCTTGGGGGACACCACTGTCCACATCTCTCCAGGTAGAAACCAACCCATCCACTCACCTGACTGTGAAAAAAATCCATGTCACAGCTACTTAGTTTACTTGTAAGAATTGGGTGTGACACTGTACCAAAAGCCTTCTTAAAATCCAAGTAAATAACATCTACCTCTACTCCTGAATCTAAGCACTTTGTGACCTGGTCATAAAAAGAGACCAGGTTAGTCAGGCAGGATCTGCTTGCTATAAACTGATGCTAGTTGCCCCTTAACATTGTATTGCCTGCTGACCCCCCACAGATGTGATCCTTGACGAATTTTTCTAAGGTCTTGCCAAGAATAGAGGTGTGGCTAATTGGCCTATAATTACCTGGGTCCTCCTTCCTCCCCTTCTTGAAAATAGAGACCACATTGGCCCTTTTCCAGTCATCTGGGACTGAGTGCCATGAGCTCTCAAACAGTTGTGCCAGTGGTTTCTCTATGACTGATCATCTTTGCCCATTCTTTCTATCTTCCTCCTACAGTCTGGCTTTGCAATATCTTTTCCCTTCCACGCATCTCTTGAAAGCCACCAGTCAGGTGGTTTCACCACAAATGAGTCCAGCTTTCACTGAGCGACTGCTAATCATCCCCTGCTATCCTCTGGGAATGGCCATTTTAGAATCCCCAAATCTCATAGTATGAGACCCCCAGGGAGCATATTGTGGGTGGATACGAGCCCTCGACAGCTTTCAGAGAGACGGGAAGGGAAAAAAATCCTCTACCATCAGGAAAAAAACCCATCTGAAAATGTGCTGAACTAGCTTATGACAACCGGAACAGCAGGAGAACACTCCTGCCTGCCAATTAACAAGGAACTGGGGCTAATTTGCCACCTGCACTGCACTTCTGAGCCTGTCAGGGGAAGAAAAAAGGAACAGCAAGGCTTCATCTCGACTCACAGCTTTGCAGGATGTGCTGGGCAAGGTGCTTTATGGGAAGTGGAAATAAAACCTTTTCCAGATGAAAGCCCTATGCTTTCCTTTCACACACAGGAGCACAGGGACCCCCATTGCCAGAACAGAAGTGTTTCAGCAGCCAGGCACAGACCAGGGGTCTGCATTTCCATCAGAAGCACAAACCTACTCCTCATCCTCCTGGCTCTCTTGCAGACCAGGAGAGCAGGCTCTCAGCTTTTCTCTGACCTGTGGCCCCACATACATTGGCACTCTCCAGGTGTACCCAGAATCTTTCCACTTGGAAGGCACAGAAGGAATTGGTTTTATGTTTTAGCTACAAACACCCAGGATATCTGAGCGCCTCTCTGAAACATGGAAGTGCTATTATTCCCATTTTATTGGGGAATTGAGGAATAGAGAAGATAGAACACGGGAGTAGTGAGGGTACATCCCTATCTCAAGTGTGTGTGTGGGGGTGTGTGTGTGTGTTTGCAGCAGTAGCATATGAAAATGAAAACTCAGAGCTTCAATAAAAACCTGGTCATGCAAAAACAGCCCTGCACTGGAAGGAAGAGATCAGAACATTATTCAGAAACCTGCTTGCTATTTATTGAATTTCCTCAGAAACAGCATTCAAACACTCAGAAGCCTGTCACATTGGAAAATGCCTTTGTTTATCAGGTGACCGGTGGTTAAGGGGCTACTGCTGTGCATAGAAAGGAGATGAAGAGGACCTGAACAAAACATTTATTGTAAAGCCTGGAGCCAAGCAAAACTTTCTGATTGCAGTTACATCACAAGCTGGAAATTCAGACCATGGAGCCAGAAAGAAAATCTCATTAAGGTACCCAAACTTTTCAGGCAAATCTAGGACCTGTTTCAAAAGAATCTGGGCCAGGTTGTGGTTTGAATTAGAACCACACGATATGTAACAGTTTAATTTAACAGTGAGCTCTCCTGGGTTTCTATTGCTGACTGTGGCCCCCAAAACCAATGAATTTACCCCCTTTTGCACACTCCTGTTTTAACCACAGAGCATCCTTCCTCTCCCCGCCCTCCCCATTTCAGCATAAACTTTGGAAGTGTTTGCTCAGCTCTGCTTTGTGATTTTTTGCCTGTGTTCCAACTCAAAGAACAATGCAATGGGAACCAAATAAAGTGCAGCCCTGGAGATGTGAACCAGCTGATGTTCACACAGCTCTGGTGTCAACCCATCATGTGAAGAATGTGTAAATCAACCCATCTGCCTAGTTTCACCCCTCTCTGAGCTGTACAAAGCAGTTGCAACTCATTTTGTGTAGCTTACTCATGTTCACAGGCCATTTAATCCTGAGCTGTAACATGCAGATCCAGATTTGGAAACCCTCAGTATTCAGGTAGCAGGGAGACTGGTCCAGCTCCATTTCTAGTTGCTAGACACAGGCAATGAAGCTGAACACGGAGCTAAGACACCATCATGCTGAAGACAGGACTTGACGTATTAAATGCTCACTTTATGGCAGCACCTCTGTTGCATAAGATATAGAAAAGAAGAAAGGTTAAGTGACAGGGGGAAAATGTTAAGGGAACTCTCTCGTGTTACGGTCAAGGTCCATACAGTTCAAGCTTCATGTCTGAGCAGCAGGGAGCACCTTGTCAATGGTGAATACATAATAGATATGAGAGTAATGCCTCAAATGACCCCAGGTTTGGAGAACTCCAGAAAGTAATACCTTGTGGGGCTATGCTCATCTGCTGTTAATTGCCTTGCTTTATTGAAGCCAGTGGAACTATGCTGATTTACATCAGTCAAGAATCCTGCCTTCAGGTTTCTTTTTGCTCACATTATAATTTGAGAGCAGGCAGGCTCTGGTAGAGATTCTTCCATCTCTCCTCCCTTCATCTATTTATCTTTTCATTCGTCATTCCTTTTGTCTTTCTTTTCTCTGTCTTTTTTCCACCTCCTTCCCACGCTTGGTCTGTCTCTGCCTGAAGAAAGGAATCTAAATGAAGGCCAGGTGTTGTATAAACTGTGGCTCCCATGGGAGGGGTTAAGTTCATTAAAACCAGAGCAAGGAGGGAGTGAGGTCAAGTGAGGGAGTCTGAGTCAGATCCAGAGAAGGTGATTATAGAAGTGTCCTAGCTCCTTGTGATAACTAGCATTTTTAGGCCTCAGCTACTGGAGTCATGTGAGTATCTCTTCATGATTGCAAAGAAAAACTTGCAAATGTCCTCATTTCTCCAAAGGCTCATATATGACAAAGCAAATAATAGGGATCCCAGCCCTATTGGCTGTTCTTAAAAAGAAAAAGAAAACTCATGAATGTTAAGTTCAGCTCCTGATGCTGAGTGATGCCACTTATGACTTCTGAATGCCTGGGGCTGGCAGTGGTGCAGTAGTGACCTAACCCATTGCCCTTTGGGTTGAGTAATACCATTGTTCTTTCAATTCCCTGGATGTTTAGGTTGGTCAAATTCTGCTAGCCTCATGCATGTTGAATAGCAAACAGTCCCATAGGAGTCAGTGTTATTATTTGAGAGTAAAGCACTATCCCATATGAGCAAGGTAATCAAAGTTTGGCCTTGGGTTGTTATCCTGCTCATTATTTTTACTCACTCTCTCTTGGACTTTCTATTCCCCTAATGAAAATCACACAAGCATTGTCCATTACCCCCAAACCTGGATATAGGAATGTAATTCATCCCCTGTCCCTTGCTACCATACAAACCAGTGAGACACCAATAATAAGGTTTGAATCAGTTCTTACTTTATCTGAATCATTATCCCATCCCTGGTAGCAGAAATTTTATTTCTACTTGCAGAAGCTACCAAAGTACACCATGATTTATCAGCAAAAAACAGGGAAATACCCCACAGCCATGAAGGAGCTGTTTCAGTACTGCACATAATGAATGGCCAGTAGCCTCGGGTTGCTTCTAGTGTTATTGAGTCTCTGATCACTCTGCAGCCACAATTATCCCAATCAATGGTCTGCCCTTTAGTGTATTTTGCAGAGAACACATTGTGCCTACTGCAGGGTTTAAAAAAAGAACTGTGTTGGCTAGATGTGTGTGCAGGGACAGACCAGTATGGGAAAAAGGTTTCAAACTTCACTGAAATTCTTCAGCTAGAAACTAGCTTAGAATTATCACACAGGATGAGCTTTTTTTTGCAACTTCTACAAAAACAGCCTACCCAGATATTAGGGTGCTTTTCTCTTGTGAATGCAGTGGGGCAGGAAATACCAAAAGGACCTGGTACTTTGCAACCTGTACCTACTGAGAAGTCTAAGTATACGTGAAAAATATGGGTTCTCTTAAGACTTCATTCTAGCAGATGCTATTCCATTAAGTCCACATATGCCTTCCCTTGCTGCCTTTCTTGATTTCAGAATATGGGGCTACTGTTGCTTCTAATGGTGTTGTCTTCTTTTACTTTCCTTCCAAGTGTCTCCAAATGATTCACAGACATCCTTACAGCTGTCCTGTGACGTGGAGGTCAAAGGTCCTTCTAAGTATAGCAGCCTATAGGGCTATCATGGTTAAGATGTACCTGTTTCTGTAGCCAAGGACATGTAAGGGAGGGATGTGACTTGTCATCACATGCAGCCATCTTTGCAAACCCACCTCAATGGCCAGGTACCTGTTTATACCTGGGTCAAGTGGAGTAGTCCTTGACATGAGTTCAGAATGGGGCTTCAACTCATGTTCCTGAAGCTGTAGCAAGATGCCTTAACTGCTTTTTCACCACACCCCTCCTCTGTGCAGTGGGGAGGTATTATTTCTCTCTTCACTTGCAACTGGGAATCAAAACACAGAAGCTTAAGTTACTTGCCACAGGTCACAGAGCTGGTAAGGGGCAGAATCAGAAACAGCACCCTGTCTGCCTGATTACTAGGCCTGTAGTTTAATTATTAGACTGTGCTTCTCCACCTACACATGCCCCTTACTCTGTGCTATGCCTAATTGCAGCAGTGAGCCCAAAAGTTTTAACTGTTTTTTTGGGAAAACTGTCTCCCTACGCTCCATTCAGTTCAACATTTCTTTACTTTGCTGCAGAGATATCTTTTGTGCATTTGAGCTACTGTAACTAATAGAATCTAGTTTCCTCTGTATGGCTTACCCACCACTGCGTGCAATGTTCGTGCCTCCATTTCTTAGGGCCTGTGTGTACATGACATTTATAAACTGGTATGTGTGTGGGCTTTGTGCATGTGGTTTTAAAGATATGTAGTGTATAAGCCCACATCAGTGTAAGTCAGAGCTGTTCTGCTTCTAATAGGTCAGAGGCCATACTCCATGCAGACTGCACCACAGGGGCCATGTTACTGTAAGCCATGGACCCTGGGGCTGCACCCTACTTTGCTGTGCCATGTGTGCAGACAGCCATTGCACCACATGAGCCCCCCCCCCCAGTGGCTGCACTGTGCATGTGGATGGCCCCCACCTCAGCTCCATGGGGCCAGAGCAGGAAGGGAAAACTGAGGGAGGGAGGAGGAGCCTAGAGATCCCAGCTGCAGCAAGCAACAGCTAGGGTGATGAGGGCAGCAGCCAGGTAAGAGTCCAGGGGCTGCACATTCACCCCTTGTGGGCGGCCAGTTGGACAGCCTTGATGTAACATTATCATCATTGGGGAAAAATAAAGAGTAAAATTATATTTGTGCAACTTACATGTTGTAGATCTTGTGTCTACTTCTATCACAGGATAACTATTTGCTGAATGCACCTGGCTGTTACCTGCCCTGACACCTAGGGGGAAGGTGTTGTAATAGCACCTATTGCAGGTGCAACCTCTGGAGGGTTGGTCTGCTGTCCCTTCCAAAGGTCAGTATAACTTACATCTCTATAAAAACATCACAAGCCCCGCTGATGTAAGTGCAGTGTGTATGAGGGTTCCTTGTTGCTGATCTTTCCTCTACTCCATACACACCTCCTCTCACGGCCCTTTTGAGTCTCCATGACATACACCATCAAAAGAGGTTTGTGTGTAGCTGGAGTGCCAAGTTCAGTCCTGGTGGAAAGCCTGTTGGAGTCAACTAGATTACACTGGTGATGAGTGTGGCTCAACAGGTTTATATGGTATTGAAGGGCTACTAAATAGGCGGTATGTGGACGCCACTGAGAGGCTTTGGCCTCAATTGAAAAAGGGGCCCTGCCTAAGGAATAATAATGACCCAGTCCTCAGAGAGGGGGAACAGCCACAAACAACCAGAATTCAATAGAACCAGGTTTGAATTACACTTCAACTCTTGGGGGGTGGGGTCTGCAAAAAAAATTGGCCAGGTGCGGGGCTGTGCACACAGGTCCCTGCCAGTACCACAGATCTGGGGTTATTGGCGGTGGCAGCCAGAAGAAGTCACTGCTGTTGCTTCCTGTACTGCTTAGAAAGCCATGGGGCAGGCCGGGAGCTGTGTGCAGTGGTGCATGGGCTTCAGGTTGGGGGGCGGGGGGGAAGGGAACGGGTGCTAACTGGCCCACAGCGGGGTTCTTATCTCTTATGGGGGGCTCAGCCCCATTGAGCTCCCTCATAATTCAACCCCTTAATAGAACAGAACAATGAAAGGAGGTTGGGGTACAAGTTGAGATAGGAATAAGCCTATGAGAGCCACCAGAGGACACTTGCTTGCTCAGGGAGAGGGCAGGGTAGGGGACAGGGAGCAAAGAGAAGTGCATGTGTTGGGGGGCAGGGGGGAGGATGGGAAATGGAAATTGCCTGAGACTAAGCCTGAATATGTAAGTGAGTGCAACCAAAGCACAGAGCTCCACGATCCCAGAGAGCTTATCAGTAGTAGAACTTCCTTACCCTGAGCTTGGAGATGGCTATTGCCAGGATAAGGTAGTCATGCAAAGGCCCTTACTTCAGTACACCTGAAGATGGGTGGCTCTAAGTAAACAGATGAGTGGAGAAATTCAGCAAGTGTGGGGATTAGGGGCTGCAGCTTGGTGTCCTGGGGGCTAGGTAAGCATCTTGGTTTTCCTCCTGCTATAGTAGTACAGGTGTCAGAAACTTGGATGAATCATGCTACGAGTATGGCCATGGTCATGGAGCCAGAGAAGGAAATGGGGAGTCTTGAGAAAGAGACAAAAGAAAGAGGATGGGAAGCAAAAAGGAAATGAATGAGTGATATGCAAATGAGGTGATGGATATTCATTGCCTATGCAAATCAGTGCTGCATTGTTTGGGGGAAACCCTCTGGATCTTTGGTTTTTGTAAATATGACATTGAGCAGTAAGGAATCCAGTTGGGGTGTGAGGTTAGTCCACCAGGCACTGGTGTCTTGGATTACTACCCTACCCTGTGTGGCTAGGGGCAGATATTACACACAAACTGGTTTGAGTGGTCAGAAACTAGTTTAAATCTGTAACAGAACATAAGTTCAGTGCACATAGACCAGTTTCAAAATGGCTCAAAATTGGTTTAAGATAAACCTGGTTGAATGTAGTATGAGACTTAACTGATTTGGGTCAGGCCGGTTTATGCAATGTCTGTCCCAACACCCTTCCTGGTTTAAGTTAAAGCAGAGTCCCCCAGCATCACAGATGCTTTGCATCTCTGGGCTGGGCTGTCTGCTCTAGAGAGCATAGATGGCCCTGCCCCCCTGCTCCCTAGCCAGAGCTCTGGCAGAGACTGCAGGCACAGCAGGGTCTGTCTGGCTTCCTCCTCTCCTACCCCACCCCCCCTCGCCACTCGTTGCTCAGGCAGGGATTTCCTCACCTCCCATCTCCCCAAGCATGAACCCAAGCCCCACAGATCCTAGCCAGTATGTGGTATGCTAGCTAATGCTGAGAGGTGTGTGTGTCTCCAATTTCACTGGGACAGGACAAAGGCAGATGGGACTGTCCATTTAGGGCTTTTTAGAGCTACTCAACAGGTCAGCTGGTAATGTCCCTCTGTTCCTTCCTTAGAAAAAATTGTTTAAGAAGATCTTAAACTAATGGGAGTGGCTTTTATTTTCTTGATGGGCTGCTAAATGCTGTGTTATCAGCTCCCTGCTGGCTCCCTTGCCTATCAGATTGGCTGCAGACAGTATGAAGAAGCAGGGAGAGGGTGATTGAAAAGCTCAGTATCATCAACAGATGCATGCACTGCACACAAGCAGTCCTCCCTCTCCTTCCCCCCTTTGCATCACAGTGCAGGCTGGGGGCTGGCAACACTCCCGCCCCTTGAGCAGAGAGCAGGGAAAAGCCCAGGACTCTACAGGCAGGGTTGGGGTTTAAACGCCTCCCTAATCAGAGCAGCCTGGTCACCCTCCTCCCCCGACCCCGGCGCTCAGTACTGTGGAAGGGAGGGAGGGCTGCTTTAGCACCCGTCGGCTTCTAGCCTGAGCTACTGCAGGCATGTGTCTATATTTCCTCAGTCCAGAGGGAACATCTGTGTACTTGCAAACCGATATAACCCGAGACAGGTAGACTAACCTGCAAAGATTGAATCAATTCAGGCTCAGGCTTTTTGAATGTCTGTCCCTAGCCCATCGGTCACTAAATAACCATCAGATGTAATGCCTTTCATTTGCTGCTGCTCAGATCTGGATTCAAACCAGCACCCAGGAAGTGGACGTCTATGTCCTATTAACTGTCTTTCGAGCAACACCTTCAATTGCCAAGGGTTTAATAAACACACTCTGTCACTGGCACTTACCTTTTGGTGAGTGAACTGCAAAGAGCTGCAAGGTTCTGAGAAGTTTGGACAAACTTCCAGACCCAGAAAGCAGAATTCTAATTCATTGCTAAGATGCATCAATGGCACCTAGTGACATTTTCCTTTGCCTTGGTCTGAACTGCAGGTACAAGGCTAAATACATTATGTATCTATGGTCCTGCCCTCTGTGGCCAAGTTTGTTCCTGCTGTGCATGCTTGGAAGTGATTCACTGTAGCCCCAGGGCCCATTTGCACCCCATTGTGATTCAGCTTTGCTGCAGATACACAGAAGTGAAGTGTAAACCCCTAAGATTGTAGTCAGCCTCAAACTATATGTTGCTTTTTTCCCAATGGTTAGAGCACATACCCAGGACAGGTGAGACCTGAAAAATCCAGGTCCCAGACTCACCCCACCCCCAAAGGATTAGAACCTTTCCACATCACAGGACTGTAATGTTATCTTCACATCCCAGGCTAGACAG
>NW_005842614.1:481517-490376 GCF_000455745.1 Alligator sinensis | reverse complement strand
CCTGCTGAAGCTGCCCAGTGGCTTATTTGGAGTGGGATCCTTCAGTTTTCACCTTGGGTATAAGAGAACAAGCAAGAGGAAGCCTATCTGTCCCAGGAAGGTGGATGCCACTCTAGCAGGAAGAAAGTCACCCTTTGCTTCCATTGCTTGTGCATTTTGCTTTACCATCATTGGGAAAACGCCTTAAAGAGCACTAGGGGCAGACAGCAGGCTTCTTCACATGGGGCTCCACCTATTTTGAAACTGCCTCCCTGCACAGCTGGGTTGGACACCCAGACTCTGCTGCCTGGAAGGCTTTTGAGTGGCAGGCCTCATCATCACAGAACTGCTTCATGCAGGATAGTCCTCTGGGAAGACATGAACCAAACTCTTTAACATGAAGGAGTGCATACCAGGGTTTGGAGAGAGAAGCAGGGGAAAAAAGAATGGTAGGAATCAGCTTCAAGGCTTCTGAATGACAGAAAAAGAAGGCTCATGCATGTACATTATGCTGCATTCCCCAGCCCTGTCACTAGCCCACTCTGCCTAGTGGGACACCAACTGACTCTTGACTGTTAAATCTTTCCTGAAATTGCACTTCTCCTGCGACTCCCCTCCCGCCACACATACAGCTCACAGAAGCACTGAGTGGGCATACTGATGAGTGCAAGGCATTTGTTTTCAGATCACCTTGTGCACTTCAGGCCAGAATCTTCTCCCACTTGCAGTGACGCAACTCACTGGGCAAAATCCTGCCCCTGTTATGAATGCACAATCCCAGTTGGTGCTGTGATTTATAGTGGCATGACTCCTGAGTCATTGGGTAAAATGCAGGAAGAGCTTTGCGAGCAGGAGCCAGAATTCCCTTCCTTCCAGGGCAATGCCCTGTGTCCTTGAGCACAGAACTAGGATCTCATAGTTTCATAGTTATTAGGGGCTGGAAGGGACTTTAGGAAGGCCTTCGACACTGTCTCTCACCCCATTCTCGTTAAAAAATTAGGAGATTGTGGTGTCGATGCCTACACAGTTGGATGGGCCGTCAGTTGGCTGGAGGGTCGCACCCAGAGAGTGGTGGTGGATGGGTCATTTTTGACCTGGAGGGATGTGGGCAGTAGGGTTCCCCAGGGCTCGGTCCTCGGGCCCGCACTGTTCAACATCTTCATCAGTGACTTGGACAAGGGGGTGAAAAGCACCTTGTTCAAATTCGCAGATGACACTAAGATATGGGGAGAAGTGGGCACGCTAGAAGGGAGGGACAGGCTGCAATTGGATCTGAACAGGTTACAGGGGTGGGTGGATGAGAATAAGATGCGATTCATTACTGATAAGTTCAGGGTACTACACTTGGGGAAGAAGAACCAGCAGCATACCTACAGGCTGGGGACCTCCCCTCTCATCAGCACAGAGGCAAAAAAGGATCTTGGAGTCATTATAGACTCCAAGATGAACATGGGCTGCCAATGTGGGGGCACAGTCAGGAAGGCTAATCGCACCTTGTCATGCATCCACAGATGCATCACAAGCAGGTCCAAGGAGGTGATCCTCCTCCTCTATGCGACATTGGTCAGGCCGCAGTTGGAGTACTGCATCCAGTTCTGGGCGTCGCACTTCAGGAGGGATGTGGACAGCATTGAGAGGATCCAGAGGAGGGCCACTCGCATGATCAAGGGACAGCAGGGCAGACCCTACGAAGACAGGCTACGGGACCTGAACCTGTTCAGCCTTCACAAGAGAAAGCTGAGAAGGGATCTGGTGGCCGTCTATAAACTGGCCAAGGGAGACCAGCAGGCAATGGGAGAATCCATGTTTCCCCAAGCACTACCAGGAGTAACAAGGAACAACGGCCATAAGTTGGCTGAGAGTAGATTCAGACTAGACATCAGGAGGCACTACTTCACAGTCAGGGCGGCTAGGATCTGGAACCAACTTCCAAGGGAAGTGGTGCTGGCTCCTACCCTGGGGGTCTTCAAAAGGAGGCTAGATAGACACCTTTCTAGGGTTGCATTCTTTCCTGCCCATGGCAGGGGGGCAGACTTGATGATCTGCTCAGGTCCCTTCTGACCCTACCAACTATGAAACCTTACAGATCATTGGGTCCAGCCCCCATCTGTTTTGCTTGGTTTTTTTTTTTATTATTGTTGGTCCCATGACTTTTGCTCTCTTGAGCAAATGTTTTAGCCATTTGGTTACTGGAGGGGAGGGAGGAAGAGGAGAAGGATACATCTGCTTTTATCAATGTAGCTGTATAGCTGCTCGGGTCTGATGTTCTGCTAAGTTACACATGCCTTATGCAGTCAATGGGGAGTAAGGTTCCAAGCAGGCTTTTTGAGGGGCTGTGGGGAAGGGAAGGTGCATGAGTTGTGGAGTAGGTCCCTATTGAAAGTACAGGAGAACTGTATACTTGCACAGGGGATGAAGCATGCCTCCCTGCTTCTGGTATCGTAAGTCAGGACTCTGCCAGCAGCTATTCCCTGGGCATCTACTTAGTGAGGGAAAAGAAATTTAGCCCTAAGTCTTTATAACTAACCCAACATCTGCAAACCTGGAGGGGAGATCTTACACAATTTGCCTTCCTGGAATTTGGCAGCCCTTGTGCCAGATCTCGGTGGTGCCCAAACTTGCCAAAATATAGATAAAATGGAGGGGGGGTTGGTCAAGCTTTTACAAACATCAGAAACATTTCTGATGGAGTTCTGGGCGAAGGCTCAAAGGGATGGCTCTGTTGGCAGTCTGGTCACTCATGCCTGGCAACAGCATAATTTCAAACTTCGTTGGAACTACTTAGTGCCAGACTCAGCGGTGGGTGGGACAAAGCCAGGCTGCTGGCTCATACAAGTTTAAGCTTACCACTCTGAATCACCTCCCTCGCTCCCCTTTTTTTCCATGACTGGTTATGCTGTTGTCAGCAGAGATGTGGAATGAAAAGCTGTCGAGTTTTCCCTCCAGCTGCCTGCAGAATTCTTGTTTTTCATTAAATTAAAAGTAAACAACTCCCCTCCCTCCGCACACACTAGACTCTTGCTCTAACAGCAGCACCTGTCTGTCTTATTGACAGTCAGAGTCCACAGGGTCTGAATAAACAACACTGGTTAAGCCTGGGGTCATTTTCCTACCAGAGGAATCCAGTTGGAATCAAAGAGAACTCAGTGTGTCTTTCTCTTTCGGCCCAGAAGCTTTTCCCAGTGGCGCACGGGCTTTTGTGAAACCCTTTGCAGTCGATAGTGTAAGATTCTGCGTTAGCATATTCTGAATTGTAATGAAGAGTTCAAACTGAAGCAGCTATTTAGGGCTGGCACTTACAGTTGAGACAATAGGTCTGTTCTGTTCAGTGACTGGAGTTCATCTGTCCAGAGCCTCCATTAGCTCAGGAAGCAACTCATACTGCTGACTGACATTTATCTGAACAATCAGTTCTTAAAGATAATGTGCTAGTATCATAGCCATTATTTTTATTCGTGTTCCAGTATTGCCTTGGGGATCTGATACGAATAATTTCACCACTGTGGTAGGCACTTCAGAAATGCATTGTAAGAAACAGTCCTTGCCTCAAAGGAGGTTATTCTAGACTAGACAAGAGTTGGGGTGAGGCAGAAGCAATATTATCTCTTTTGTATAGCTGAAGTAGGCAGAAAGTAAGTGGTTTGCCCAAGGTCATAGCAAGTGAGTGTGGTCAAACTACAAACTGAATGCAGATCTTTTGAGTCATGGTTCCCAAGAGCATCTGTCTTCCCCACCAGCCTTCCAGGTCTCCAGCAGGCTTGGGTAACTTAACCTGGGAAAAGCAGGCCTGACCAGATTGTCTGCTGAAATCTGCAAGTGAACCAAGTCTATAATTTTGGCTTGCAAAGAATTATGTCCTTCCCAAACCTTTTTGCTCTTGCTGAAATTCCCTGGGCACAATTTCTAAATCTCTGGATTATTGGCCATGATACGTCATGGTCCTGAATTCCTGCATCAGGATTTCTTGGTTGAGAATGAAGAGGAGGGTAGCAAAAATAAGCAATTTGATAAGGACTAAAGGACAGGTGAATAGGGGTGGGGAGAGGCCTGGAATTAATTGGATGGGCTCCAAGGTAATAAGAATGGTTTCTGTCAGTACACCAGGAAGACCAAAAATATTAGACATGAAGTAGACCTGTCCTAGAAAATGGTTGCTATACTGAATTTCTCTGTAAAAACTTGTCTCAACAAGGAAAACATAGAGGATGGTTGGATGGACTGAGGAGGAGGAAGGCGTTATGCATATGGATAATACCACTAAAGGACCTTAAAACTGAGGTCACTGCATCCTGAGACTGCAATATTGTTAGCTCCTTGCTCTGGCTGAGGAAAGGGAGCCACTTTCAAGCCAGTCGAAGGTGATGGGAGTGTGAAATAAATCTTAAGGGCTCTTCAGCCCTTTGTAACATGCAAGAAGAGTTCCTAGGATAATCATGTCCATTGTAACATGCTCTACAGTGTTGTGTTTTCCATGTAGGGCTTTAAACATAGCAATGAATAGCAAGCCTTTGAACCTCACGTCTGAGTGTTCAGTTGCTAGGGACACAGGATACCATGAAATGGGCAGATCAGTAGACCACTGATTCCTGGTCACTTCTGTAACAAGCCAACATCTCCTCCAGTTACACATGGGTAGTCCCAGTGGTTTCAAAAAGGGTAACATAGATAGAACATAGCATCTCTCTCTCTCTCTCTCTCTCTCTCTCTCTGCCTCTCTCTTTCTCTCTTCCCTGTGTTTAGGTTACAGTGTCCTACTTACAAGTCTCTGGTAGAGTCCTCACTGGCAGCACCTGCCTTTATACTAATGGAAGTGGGAGCATAGAGCTGATTTCTTTTATTTTCCATTTCCTTTCTGTGTGGTTAATCGTCTGATTTCCTTTTAGGCATGAGAGACGAGGTGAAAGACATAGGGAAAAGCGAGATAGATGAATGGAGAACAGAAACCCCACTGACAGATTGAAGGAGACCATAAACATAACAGGCAGTCTGATAGATTGATAGATTAGACAGTGAATATAAATAGCATAGTTTATCTACCCTGTTTATATTTTCTCTCACTTATCTCTCTCTATCTAACATGCAGACAGACAGGGAAAGCAGACAGATAATAGAAGCAGGATAGATTAGCTGGAGTTACTACAGCTTTTGTGGCATTAAAATAGGCAAGTTCCTCCTCTTTGGGAGAATTAGAAGGTTCCTCGGAGATTTGTACATGAATATTTTTCATTCCCTCAGCATCCCAATGGTCCTTGGCCCAGTCAGGGCGGAGCTCATACTTCACTTATGAGAGCCTTTGTGAGAGCTCTGCTCCCATCCACTCCTGGCCCCATCCTGTGAGTAATAACTGGATATCTTGTCTCCTTTCCCTGGAAACTGAGACAGCTGCCAGTCTGAGACAGCACAAAGGAAGAGCTGTGTGTGTATGTGTGTGTGGTCACGAATATATATATATATTCATGTGTACACGAATACATAATATACATATTGTATATCTATAGATATATAGATATCTATCTATCTATATCTATATAGTCCTAATGTCTTGGACAATGTTGCTTTAAATGCCAGTCAGGCACTTCGCTCTGCAACTACAATGGGGAAAAAGCAGGGTGAGGTGGGGGGAGGAGAACCATCCCTCCAACTGCTCTTGAAAGCTGTCAGCTGCCAGCTTTCTTTTACTGACAACGCTGTCTCCAGTGCTGCTAGAGCCCTCCCTGGGGAAGGGGGAGGGAGGCTAAACTGCCTTGCTGATCTCCCTCCTCCGACTCCCTGGCCTGTCAGCCAGACGGCTGAGCTAATCAGCCAGTACGTTGGCTTCTAAAGTCACTTTTTATTCACATCCATTCTGAGATGTGGGAGCTGGGAGAAACAGAAGCCTGCCCAGAAAGCTGGTGCTGGGCCCTTTGCTGCCTAAGTATGGAGGAGGTGACTTCCTCAGAGAGCTGGGGGCTGAGGGGGTCTGAGCCACAAGCCTGACCTCTCTCCCATGTCTGTTCCTACCACCCCACTGAATGATTGCTGAGAACTGACTTGATCATCATCCTTGCCATTCTGCAGTTCTGATACAATTTAGGGAATTCTGCATCAGGACCTAAAAGCACCAGTGCAGACTGGTTAGTTTCTGTCTTCCCTACTACCCTGATTTCATGCTGCGATCCTGTTTTGTTTCCTTTGTGAAACTCGGCCCCAAGTCTAACTGTAGCTGCTAGATTCATTAGATGCTGACCCCTGCTTTATAGCACAGCTGTTGCCTTTGTATAGCCCCGACTGCAGGTGATGAAACTATGGTCAAGTAATAATGCTTGGTGTCTCTCACTGTCATTCTTGTGTCTCTTAGCTTCATGGCCCCAAATCAGAAGGAAACTGGGTCCCAAATTTGATTTCAGCTCTAGGACTCCAAAGCATGCACCTATTCCACCTGCTGGACCTGCTTTTTATTTTTGTATTCCAATTTTGTCTTAGCTTCTAGACTAAATCACAGAAAGTGGCAGGAAAGAGAACAGCACGCCCACCTCTTGCATTTGTCTTTCAGAGACTCAAGCAGAGTGAAATTGGGTCATACTTAGGCTCCTTAGGAGTAAGAGAAAATTTGGGCCTGAGCCTTTGTTCTACTGGAGCAAATGAAGCCATCTGAATCTCTAGCCTGGAAGGGAATATGGCAGAGAGATGCAAGAAGTGGTTAAAAAGTTCACAAACCTTCCTAGAAGCTAGTGGCACTGCTAGACAAAGCCATTCAAAAATAACTGGGATACTCCCATTCATTCATTGATGTAACTTGAGTAAGGCATATGATAAAGCTAGGGCATATAACCATTAAGAAGGGAGCTAGACTGCTACTTAGCCCACACTGGTTTATAGCTGAGAGCCAGGTCAGAACAAGGTTGCTTGCAAGATTGTTGATGTGTCTTTGGAAAGAGCAGTGGATATTTGCAGTGCTGGTGTAACCTGAGCTAGGCTGATAGTAAAAAACTTGTTTTTTTTTTCCTTTTACATTGTTAAGATTGGCGTGTATTCATTCAAAGCTCTCAATGATCTGGGACATTGAGCAATTGTGGCATTATCGTCTTAATGAGCATGTTTAGCATTCAGGATTACCAGGACTAGAGTACCAGGGCTCAGGAAATCTGAAATACTGAAAATTACACAGTTTGGCTTGTAAAATGGTACCTCTATATTGCTAGTGCCAGTTGCTGAACAGAATAAAGATTTCCTCCATGTTTGCTCCCATAGGGTTTATCATACTGCACAGCAAGAGGATGTCAGTGGAACCACCTGTGTGGTTCAAGTTAAGTATGCACTGAATCAGAGCCAGAGGGCTCAGCCCTGAGCTGGATTGGGCCTGCCCAGCAGATATAGTTACTATCACAGTCCTGCTGAGTTTCCAGCTTGATGCTAGAAGAAGTTGGTGTCCTCTAAGCCAGAACTGCATCCACACCAGAAGACAGGCAGGTTATCCAGGCTGACCTGGACAGGCTCAGCAAGTGGGCGGACAAGAATCTGATGGTGTTCAACGCCGATAAATGCAAGGTTCTCCACCTTGGGAAAAAAACCCCGCAGCATCCTTATAGGCTCAGCAGTGCTATGTTGGCTAGCACTATGGAAGAAAGAGACTTGGGGGTCATCATTGACCACAAGATGAACATGAGCCTGCAATGCGATGCGGTGGCTAGTAAAGCGACCAAAACGCTGGCTTGCATCCATAGATGCTTCTCAAGCAAATCCCGGGACGTCATTCTCCCCCTGTACTCGGCCTTAGTGAGGCCGCAGCTGGAGTACTGTGTCCAGTTTTGGGCTCCACAATTCAAAAAGGATGTGGAGAAGCTTGAGAGAGTCCAGAGAAGAGCCACGCGCATGATCAGAGGTCAGGGAAGCAGACCCTACGATGACAGGCTGAGAGCCCTGGGGCTCTTTAGCCTGAAAAAGTGCAGGCTCAGGGGTGATCTGATGGCCACCTACAAGTTTATCAGGGGTGATCACCAGCATCTGGGGGAACGTTTGTTCACCAGAGCGCCCCAAGGGATGACGAGGTCGAATGGTCACAAACTACTTCAAGATCGTTTCAGGCTGGACATAAGGAAGAACTTCTTTACTGTCCGAGCCCCCAAGGTCTGGAACAGCCTGCCACCGGAGGTTGTTCAAGCGCCTTCATTGAACACCTTCAAGATGAAACTGGATGCTTATCTTGCTGGGATCCTATGACCCCAGCTGACTTCCTGCCCTTTGGGCGGGGGGCTGGACTCGATGATCTTCCGAGGTCCCTTCCAGCCCTGATGTCTATGAAATCTATGAAACTGTCCAATTTCAAAGCAGCCAGGAGCCACACACCACACCAATCATGGGCCCCAGGCTGCACAGTGCATGGACTGTGTGCCATGGGGACTGCGTGTTGCCGTGTACTGCTGCCATGTGCAAGTCCCCTTGCCACGCAAGCAACATGAGCACCCCTCCTCCCCTTTACCACTGCTGAGAGAGTGCCATTGCTATGTAGCAGAGTCCCCACTCCACTCTACTTCACCGCTGCCATGTAGTCAGCGTGAGTCCTAGGGCTGTGCAAAGCTTCGGGTGCTGATTCAAATTGGAGGAGATTTGGCCCAGTTTGGTGGCTGAATCTCCGAATCAAATCAGGGGACCAATTAAAAGGTCTGAATTGATTTGAAGCTCTCCAAATCAATTCAGAAAAGATTCGGAGAGCTTCAGTAGTTCAGGCAGTCCCCACCCACTGCAGCAGGGACCTGGACCTGGACTTGGAGCTGGTAAGTAGGGAGTGGGGGCTGGAGGATGGGGGCAGGGACCATGGGGGGACCCCTGCCAGGCCTCATCCCCTGCCTGCTCTCCCACCTGCTCCCCCATCCTGCCCCCATAGCTGCCCCAGCTCTTAAA
>NW_005842614.1:462973-481414 GCF_000455745.1 Alligator sinensis | reverse complement strand
AGCAGCCTTGGGGCTTCTAGGGGCTCGAGACAGAGCCCCCCATGCAGCATGGGGCAGCAGGGACCACCCCCCAACCAGACAGGAGCCAGTGATTTGGGGCTTTTTTTAAAGAGCCAGGAGCTGGGGCTGGGTAGGGCAGCCATGGTGAGGGGGGGGGAGGGGGCAGGGTCTGGGCAAGTGGGAGTGTGATTTGGAGATTTAGCAGCAGCTGAATCTCCAAATCAGATTCGGCCAGATCGATTCAGGACAGTGATTTGAATCACAAAATTGAATCGCTATCCCCCAAATTGGCCGAATCCAAAGTGAATACTAGTCACTTCTCACAGGCCTAGTGAACCCTCCTGGTGCTGCCATCATGTGGACAAGCCTCCCTCTCCTCCCACCCCACTGTCCCACTGCCAGGAGAACAGTGTGAGTGCCCCCCTCCCTCGCCACCACACGGGTGACAAGCTTACTGGGCTCCCTCCTGCCAGGCTGCCCTGAGACTCCAGCTGCTTTCACAGCAGCAGGAGCAATGTGGGGAACAGTGGTTGAGCAGAAGCATGCAGGCTCCATTTTAACCCCTCACAGGCCTCACAGGTTCATGGGCCATCAGCTGGACAGCCCTGATCTAAGCAATGGCTTTGGCAGAGGGGGGAATAATGCTAAATTGTGACTAGTGTAACAAGGACAGGAAAGTGGCCTCCTTTCTCTAAGCACTCCAATTACTGGTGTTCCTAGATGGGTTTGCAACTAGTAGAAAGGGCGTGATGGGGAGCGGGGCTGGAGGGGCCACTGGGAAAGCAAATTTAAGTTCCATCTAGGGCATGGACTTGTAATTCTTAGTCTACCATAGCTCCCCCCTCTCCAAAAAGCTCATTGGCTTTCTAAGGAACATGGATTTGGCAAGGGCCTCTGGGATCATTGAGTTCCATCTCTTGGCAACTGTTTACTCAAAGATTCCTATAAGCAGTCCACTCCAAAGCTTCACATACAGCTATGAGATGCAAAACCAGAAGTGCTGCTAACACCCTACCATGGGTCACAGGTAAAAGCAAGGGCACTGCCAGCGTCCTGCCACTTATTAGCAAAGTAAATCATCCCTATATGCCCTGAGACTCCTAGAAAAAGACTCTGTTTCACATTAAAAAGAAAGCAAAACCGTCCACAATCCTTGCTGATTCTGATTTAAGGAAAAAAATCCATCCTGATCTTAAATCTGGTGCTGTTTGACCCTGAGTAGAAGAGCAAGACCCTCTATCTAGGACTCTGTGAGGTTTCTAAGTACTTGTAGAGACACCAGTGAGTGCCAGACAGCCCCCACCCCTCTGCCCCTTGAGTTTTAGCTGTGGGAAATGCCCAGTGTTTCAAAAGAAGGTGAAAAGTGCTCCCAGAAGCCGGTAACATTCATAAATTCCTTCCTGGCCCCTGCAGACAACCAGAAAAAGGGACCAGGTAGGGAGTTAGTCAGATGTATAAAATATGATCCCTGAGTCCTTGAATCAGCCAATTCATTTTAAAAATCACTTTCAAACTATACAAAGGTCAGGAGAATGGAGAAACACCCAAGAGATGCAGCTACAGAAACAGGTCTGCCCTTTTTCTATTGTCTCTATTCAAGCTATGAACAGCAGGGTTCATTGGGCTGCTGCTTGTTCTTTTAGATCCTGAGACTCTTCACTGCCGTCTAAGTGACAGCCATGAAGCTACTTTTGAGACCATAGCAGTAGGTGAACTTCCGAAGGTTCAAACATGCAGTTGGGATAAATGCCCAGATGGTTACAAAATTTGGGTTTGTGAAACTGGGATGAAAATCACAGGAGCATGGGTCTGCCTTGCTTTAAGGTTCATTGACTGGTATCATGAGAAGGCCCTTTCTCCTGGTCTTTTGCAGCCTGTTTTTTCTGATGGAGCTCCATCTTTTAGAAAGTCACAAATATGAAAAGTAACAGGGTGGAGGGGAATTAACTGAGTCCCTTCAAATCTCAGTCAGCATTTCAGGAAAAGAATCATTCTTGCTTAAGCGAGTTTGTCTCTAACCTTTTCCAACCAGGATCCCTGTATGACTCTGGCCCTTCATCATGGCCAATGTAGGAGGAAGGTTGGGAAGGGCAGTAATGGTGGAAAATCTCATTCATTCTTCTGTACAGAAGAGAGTCTAAAAAGTATGGTTAAGAAGCCTACACCCTTGCAAATTTTCTGAGATGTATACATACCTTGGGACCCTGTTTTAATGAACTTGCTTTTTTATGTCCTGTTTTACAAATAGGTCATGAACAGCTGGCTAGGGCACTGTAGCTAACTTTATGTTGCTCATTTCATTCATTCAGAATGACGCAGGGTTAGAACTTGGATAACTTTGCTCCCCAAACCCCCTTCTAATCAGAAGCAAAGGAAATTCTTCATTGGGTACTAGCAGCATAGAGCTGAGTAGTTCTTATGCCAGGCAGTAGAGGGCAATGTTGCACATAGCCAGGTTATTAAAATATGAGACAGGAGAGTGGGGTGCCTGGTAAAGATCTCTGTATGTCGCTAACAGAAGTAAAAGCTTAGTTCTGTGATGCCAGAACAGACCAAGGTTAGCCCCCAAGTGCCGTTAAAAATAACTTTCTCTCTGATATTCCAGTCAGCAGCGGTAGGAGCTCTGACCGTTGTCAAGTGACGTGTCATATCAGCCGGTAGCAGCTGCGGATGCTGTGAGCAGCTTAACTAGCATAGCAAGCTAAAATGCGCTGTGCCAGGGCTGTGCTAAGCAGATGAATAGTCTCCTGAATTGCAAGTCTTGAGGGCCAAGTCTCAAGGGCCTCTGTGAATAGCTGGCTCTGGTGCCAAAGGACAGGTACTTCATTGGGTCAAACACAGCTTTAGGCAGTTTGTTCTGACACATTTATAACATGCTCTTGCCAGCAGAGCCAGCCTTGGGTGGCATGTGGCATTTGTCTCCACAGGCCTGTCAAGTGATAGATGTGGAGTCCCTTGTGCATCAGCAGGAGCAGGTCCCAGAATACCCCCCAGAGTCAGCAGCTGCTATGGCTCAGCAGGAGAGGAATTTGGCTGCTTGCTCCTTTGTTGTAGCAAAGGTCATATGTTCAAGACTGTTTGCTGTGAGTCCACCTGCTCTGGGTTAGTGGCCAGGTTGGATGGACCTTTATCCCCAGAGCTTCTCAGTGGGGTCCCCCACGGCAGCAGTAACAGTTGGGCCATGTGGCTGGATGGTCTCTGAAGCAGTTGGCAAGAAGCTGGAGGAGCAGTAGCACCGGAAAGGTTGGGGAGTATGTATTGAGGAGGTGCTTTATGGGAGTCCTCATCTGTGCATGAGGAGGTTCATGTCTTTTTGAGCATAGGTTGGATGGCTTGATGTTGCTGATCACTGGCCTCACCCCTTGCCAGGGAAAGACAAAGGGTGAGGCCAGGGCTGTGCGAAACAGCACTGTTTTGTTTCGATGTCACTGTTTTGAACTCAAAACACGTGGAAACAGCTTTGAAACAAAACACGCATTGAAATTTTGCACAGCCCTAGAGGCCATCTCCTTAATTGGCTCTGAACGTCTCCTTAATTGACTTCACCTTCTGACAGCTTTTGCATGTCTGAAGGCTGGTAGGTTACCTGTGTCTCCTCTCAGCCAAGGATGCACTGCAAAGCTCTCCTTTAATTCAGGCGATGTTTAAGCACTGACTTCTGCTGACTGGTGTTTCTTCCTTTATCATTCAGGAGAGGATTTCCTGAGCAATCAGGAGGCCTTGGTAGCAGCCAGTGAGGTTCTGGCAATTCTGATCATGGCTTCCGGAGGTCTGTAGCCAAATAGTTTGTGATCACAGAATTGACATGTTGTGTTTGCAATTATGATGACTGCCAGCAGAGCTTCAAAGCTCTATAGATTGTTGCTCCTGATTTTCTTTTTTACTTAAAAGAAAAAGCCAAGACAATTCTGTGCCAAAGAACTGTGTTAAAAGAATGTCTGATGCCCAGATAAGCACTAATAATTCAGGAAACAGCAGCGTTAGGAGAGTGTGCACAATCCTGCATCTGCCAATTCGTACAGACCTAAGATGCAGTATATATTTTTTTTGTGGTCACAGTGTTTCTACACTAATGCAGCATCTTGGCATATCATTTTTCCCCCTTCATTCTTAGATTGAGGTAGATGGTCTCTTGCATTACTGTGATCCACTAACTGCTCAGGGAACTGACCTCATGAAAATCACTTCTTTGACAAACAGTACACCACACTTAAGCAGCAGATTACAGCTGTAGGAGAAGCAATGCACAGTGCATTAATAATGAAAATATTCCTGCAGTTGTAGTTTAAGAAGTAAAGGCAAGGTTTTAAAACATTACTAATGATTCTTGGGTGCCTCTGGGTATTTTTTTAATGGTGAAATTAAGGCATTTCTACAGGTGCTCAGATTTCAGGAGGGAAGGTCCTCAGTATTTTCTACACTGAACTGGGGATTTGAGAGGTCTCAGTTCAACCCCTGGCTTTACCATAGACCTTGGGCAGGCTACCTAATCACTCTGCTTTACATGATAATACTCTCTTTGTCTTTATCTGTTTTTTAATATAAGAAAGCACAGACAGCGTCTTACTTTGTATAGCAACACGCCTACTACAATGAGGCCCATTCAGTTGGAAACTCCAGATGCTGTTGCAATGCAGTCATGGCCAGAAACTCAGCTGATAATGGGCATGCACTGAGGATTGGGAAGCATTCTAACTGTGATGGTGTCTGTATCTATATAATAGACACACAACTGATATAAAGAGACATCATTCCACTCTGGTTGATGGCACCATGCTGACTGCTATCCTCTGAAAACCGTGGTCTAAGCCTGTGGTTCTGACATATAGACAGAGAGGAAGCAGACATATGGAATAAGAGTGTCACTTTTATGCAATCCCTTTTCTGTCTATAACTGTAAACTGAATCAGAGGCTGCTGAAGGATATGTGCTGGTACCACTCAATTATTCTGATCAGCTGGAGGTTGGTGGTCCAGAAAGCTAAGAGAGTAGTAAGAGCTACTGTGTACTCATGTGGGTCTTTTTCCCTTGACAGTTCAGGGAGGAACCTGACATGTAAGACTCAATGCAGTCTCAATTGTTTGACTGGCATTTCCGTAATAAAAGCAAATGAGGAGAAAGGACAGGAAAGAAGAGGGGCTGTAAGAAGGGCACAAAGGACTGGAGTGGTCACAGGGGAGAGAAAATTAAGATAAAGAGAGGGCTGATATTTCACTCTGTGAGTGACACATCTAAGGTCACCCAATATTTTCCAGGAAGTATGGTATTCCACCAGTGACCTGGGAATTTTCTAGGCCAGGTCCTGTCAGTGCTTCCAAATAAGTGATGTAGATTTAATCATCTTGCTTGATAGATGATGCTTGTAGGTGTGTGACAGTTGCTCACTCTCCCGTTAATTGAAGAGATGCATTCTTACTGGCCTAGGAGAATGGGGCTTCTTGTGCTGTTTAGCCAGTCGGGGCCATGTATCCATAAACTGACTTTACAAACACCCTCAGTTCTGGCAGCAGGGATTCTTATTTATTTAATTGTATGCCTTGCTCAGTAAATGTGGGTCAGCTGTCTGGCTGGATGAGCGATTACGTTCCAGGCAATAATCTAGAGCATATTTACAGAACTCTGGCAGCGATCCAGTTTGACAGACCTTTTGCTGGGAATCTGCTCTGCTTCCCCTACTGTGATCCACTGTTATCCTAGTGGAATGCCCTAATGGTAGGTACAGCTCTAGTCTGGCCTGTCTAGCCCACTTGGCAAGTGTGTTCGAACAGGTGGTGAAGCAGCATGACACATATCTCACAAGCATCTCATCTAGCCCATGTAGCAACATGGTGGGAGCATCCAAAAGAGATGGAGGGGCACGCTCTGTACCAGACAGGCTGCCTGCTGCTGGAAGCATCGGGCCATCCCAGGACCACTGAGCAACCAAGAAGCAAGCAATATTTTCCCCAGATATACAAGAACCATCTGGACACAGTGATATGCTTAATTGCATAGCAGACAGGTTCTCTTGGGATGTACTTAAAACACCAGGGACATATACACTACTAAGATGTAGTCCCTGCTACCAGGATGTGCTTGCTGTAGACAGCACGCACATGCTGCAGCCACAGGATAAGCTAGAATATGAAGCATGGTAGCAGGAGCTCCTACCGGGACTTTTAGAAGCTGTTAGAGGATAATAGCATAATTGCCAATCCTCAGTGTTCTGCATTACTCAAGGATTGGTAGTGAAAGTAGGGCAGTGTTCAGTTTCCAGTGCACCCCCACACAAAGCTGTGTTGAAAATGTCTAGTCTGCTTCTCTAAAGTGGCCTGGTTGTCTGCTTTGAAAGGCAGGCACTTGAGCAGCAGGAGAGAACTGGTGTGATCCCTTCAGGCTACATTCCAGCTGTGCAGGGCTTCAGTCTTCCTTGTCTGGATTTGATCTATTGTGGGGGTAGGGAGGAATGGCAGTGGATTGACTCCACATTGCTCATGCAGTTCTTTCATTATGTTAACTGGAGGTCTTACTGTGTGACCTATGTCTTGAACCACTGCTTGGGACAAGGCATACAGAGATTGGGCTTCTGTCACCGTCTGGTCATTCTTACTCTGCAGCCCCCAGCCCATGCTGTCCATAGGCTCAATCTAATCCAGGCTCCAGCTCCCCTCATGTTCCTAAGCCCTTTCTGTTCCTAAACCTCCACTCCACACTGACTTTCTGGGACTTGAAAAGGCCATTTAGAAAGCTGTTGAACCGGTATCTTACAAAGACCTGTGAAAAACACCCAGTCAGACCCAGTGGCCCTTTTGTACCTCTCCAGTGAGGCAGAGAGGCTGGATCACACAGTGGAGGATTCCTCTGGCTTGCACAAGTTTCTGTGGGGTACACAGCTGGCACGTGGGGACTCTCACGCTCACCTCCCTGCAGCTCTTAATAGAGAGGCCACAGCCAGCTCTGGAAAGTATGACTAGTACACACTGGGCTCAGGTGTTTGCTGGCTGCAGGAGCTGTGATGGGCGGTAGTGCTGGAGCTGGTCTGAATGGTAGGACTGAATCAGGCTCTGGTGAAGCTGGTCAAGTGTGAGGATTGGACTCATAGCATGGAAAGCATGTGCTTGCTTAGAATATTCGCTCCTGGGGGTGGAGCCTCACTGAAAGTTAATAGATCAGTTCCAGTATTAAACAGTGAAGGTTTCTACTGCAGATACAGGGTGACTTTGAGCATCCTTTCCTAAGGAACTTTTTAGCTTCCCTGTACAACAGCTTCTTCTCATAGATAAGCAAAAAGATCCTATTAATAATAATGTCAATAATGACCTAAGTGCTCTGGTGCCCCAAATGCTAGCAGGAGTCAGGCCTGGGCTGGACTTGGATGAGAGTCATCCAACCAAATTCCAATTGGTGCTGGCAATTCGGTGGATAGCATGTTCCCCTCAAAGTTGGTTCTATGAAGTTACAGCCCCATGGGCCTTATAGGGAGTTGCTGCTTCCAGAGAAGAGAGGGAACAACAATTCTTGTTCCTTGTAGTCATAAAAGTTGCCAGAGTAGTTATAATGCAGTAGCCTGTGTTGTCCTTGCAGTGTCAGGTGGATGTGGTATTACAATTCACTTCCTAAACTAGTGTGTTGAACCTTTGTTTGCTATTAATTCACTATCATAGTCCCATCTAGAAGTAGTCGCATGACAGTGTCTATCCATATATGCATTATAGCTATGGCTACTTTGGCACAGAAGGACTTTTCAGCCATAGAAGATATGATTCACTCAGAGCACCTTTAAGGGTTGGGATAAATTTAGAGGGCTGTTGGGTCTAGCACATAGTAAGGAGAATCAAACTCCTGGAAAATTAGGCAGGGGATCATCTCATTGGGGTCAGGAAATCTGTCTGAAAGCCTTATCCTCAAAGGTCCTGAAAATATGTAGAGAGTCTGTATTACAGAGAGACCAAATCAGCCAGATTTCACTTTTCTCTGCTAACACTCCCCTTTTAAATACTCTAGTTTTTGCTACGGGCAAAGTTATAGCTCCATTGAAGTCAACAGGAGTTTTGTCACTGGCTCTGTAAGTCTAGCTATATCAATGGTAGTCTGCTACGGTTACAAGTGTCCATGGTCTGTCCATCAATTGTCCTTAGGTGGGATAATTCGGTGATTGTCTAGGCTGTAACACAGTTCCACAGTTCAGTAAGTGTTGTTCCCTTTCCATTCCTGAAAGAATTTGAACCCGAGGGTGAGTCATAAACCAGAGGCCTATGCAAAGTCAAGCTTAAATGTGCTGTGCGGAGGAGGTCAGATAATATGTTTGGTGTCGATCTGACTGAAGTCGGCCATCAGCCTTACTGAGTGTGAGAGGGCATCTCATGGGCCAGATCCTAAGCTGGTGTAAAAACAGCACATTTCTGCTAACTTGAACAAGACCAGGATACAGCAGTGGTCTAGATTGGAGCTCCAATGGGGTAGCTGGCATAGAAGCAAGGACACCGCAGAGAGGGATACTATGGCTTAGAAAAAATGCCAGCAAAATTGCTGCCACTAGACATCATCTTCAGCTGAAGCAGAAAAAGGAGGCAGAATACCCCAGTCCAGAGTCTGCCCCTCTTTCTGGTGAGACACATTGGCCAAGAACTTTTTTTTTCACCAGATGAGACCAAACAATTCTGAGCACAGGGATAGTTGGTTAACTTTGTCCGAGGACAACTGTAGCTGAGCTCCAAATTGGATTCATCATTCCCAGATTGTCTCAAGGCTTGCCCTGGGTTATATGCAAAATATACAGCTGCCAAGGGTTGTTATGTAAAGCCTCTGAATGGCTTAGGGCACTCGGAGTAGAAGGAAGGCCCTTCACTTCTGTGCTATAAGATCAAGTTTAGTGACTTAACACTATCATCTGATAGCTGGTTAGGGATAGGATGCATAAGAAATAGTATGGAACATAACAGAGGAAATATTATAATGCATGAATCAGTCATGCAGCTTCCCCTGGGATACTCTGTGCAGTTCTGTTCCCAGCATCTCACAAAATAGAGAATGAGTAGGTTTCTGAAGCTGGCAATATGAGTTATTGGGAGTACAGAGAAATGCTAGCAGAGAGATCTAAAAAGAATGGAACTGTTGGCCTCAGAGCAGATGAGTATGAGAAGGCATGATAAAAAATACAGAAAATAATGAATAACCTCGGGAAGGTGAATTGGGTTTCTATTCATGTCACTTTACAATGAAATTGAGCTGTGGCAGATCCAAAAGCCATAACAAACAAAAAATAATATTTCACTCTGCACATAAGTAGCCCATGGAACTCATTGCTATAGGTGCAGTCACCATCCCTGGAGGTGTTCAAGAGGAGACTGGACAAGCACCTCATTGAGCTCCCAGTCGCGTCGTGCCCATGGCAGGGGACCAGCCTCTATGATCTTGAAGGTCCCTTCCAGTCCTTCTATTCTATGATTCTATGATATCAGTGAGACAGAGAGCTTAGCAGGGGTCAGACAGGGCTCACTCATTTATGGGATAATGACTCTCCTTAGAGTTAGCATAAGAGTTAAAGGCCCAGTGGTAGCCTTAGCCCAGCTCCCAGAAGATATGTGTGTTTTTATCAGGAAAGAAAAATCCACACTGGATCCTAATTGGCTTCTTTGATAATAGTTTCAGCAGAGCAGTCAAACACAGAATGGGGATGGTGAATGAACATCTATAGATGGTCCGCCATGATCAAGTCATGTAGGAGCAAGGCAGGGCAGAGCTTTGCAGTCCTGCTCCATGCTGTTCCATAGGTAAATATAGGACTTCACTCCCCAGAGCTGATAAGGTGTCATTAGAGGGACATATTTTCATACATTGATTTCATAGATTTCATAGACATTAGGGCTGGAAAGGACCTCAGAAAATCATTGAGTCCAGCCCCCTGCCCCGGGGTCAGGAAGTCAGCTGGGGTCAAAGGATCCCAGTAAGATAAACGTCCAAATGTCTCTTAAAGGAGTCCAAAGTAGGTGCTTGCACCACCTCTGGTGGCAGTCTGTTCCAGGCCTTAGGGGCTTGGGCAGTAAAGAAGTTCTTCTTTATGTCCAGCCTGAAATGGTCTTGGAGGAGTTTGTGACTGTTTGATCTTGCCATCCCTTGGGGTGCTCTGGTGAACAGGCATTCCCCCAGCTCCTGGTGTACGCCCCTTATATACTTATAGGCAGCCACCAGGTGCCCCCTGAGCCTGAGCTTTTCCAGGCTGAAGAGTCCCATGGCTCATAGCCTCTCATAAGGCCTGTTCTCCTGCCCTCTGATCATGCATGTGGCTCTCCTCTGGACTCTCAAGCTTCTCCACATCCTTTTTGAATTGTGGGGCCCAAAACTGAACGCAGTACTCCAGCTGCGGCCTCACCAAGACCAAGTACAACGGGAGGATGACATCCTGGGATTTGCCTGAGAAGTATCTATGGATGTAAGCCAGAGTTTTGCTTACTTTGCCAGCTGCAACATCACATCGGTGGCTCATATTCATATTGTGGTCAATCATGATCCCCAAGCCCCCTTCGGCCATGGTAGTAGCAAGCGTAGCTCTGCCGAGCCTATAAGCATGCTGCAGGTTTTCTTCCCAAGGTGGAGTACCTTGCATTTTTTGGTGTTGAATGCCATCAGGTTTTCGTCTGCCCATTTTCTGAGCCCGTCAAGTGTGTGTGTGTGTGTGTGTGTATGTGTGTATACACACACACACACACACACACACACACACACACACACATATATATATATATACTGTTCCAAACCAAATCTGGACTGTGAAGTAGAAGATCAGTTGCTGCCCCTGACTGCCCTTTATTGTCTGTAACAGAGCTTTGGCTTTGGACCAAAACAGTTCTTCCTTCAGGGATGATTTTATTTCTCTTAGTTTTTTTCCCTGTTATGTGCCCCAGAGTTTCCTGGTTTTGGCTGGATCTGGATTTCCTGAGATCCATGTTCTACAGGAATCTCCACTTATCTCTGTAGAACCAAAAGATCTGGATAGCATAGGTAAGTTCTGCCCTGATGCCTTTACCTGTAGAAAGATTGTGAAGCTGGGAGAACACTCCAGCATTTTAATCCTGCCTCTGACATTGACCTCCTCTGTGGCCTTGGGATTTGCTTTGACCTCTCTGTGACTCTGTTTCCCCATTTATAAAATGAGGATAAAGCTGCTTTTCTGGATCCTAAGGTGTTGTGGGAAACACCAGATACTTATTGGTTGTCATTGGTTTTGGAAATGGGAAGTATTGCATAAAGTGTTCTTACTCCAACTGAACCAATGTTACATCTTACTCCAACTGAACTAATGTTACATATTAATGCTTGGCTCTTACAGAGAAGTTTATGAAGGATGTTGGTAGCATTGTCCCCATCTTGCAGATGGGCAAACTGAGGCATAGGGCAGGGAAGTTACTTGACCAATGCTATCCTGTAGAGCAGAGCAGGAACCAAACAAAGATCACCTGAATCCAAGTCCAGTGCACTATCCACTAGAGTTAGGAAAATGCTCCTTCTAGACACAGGCCCTTATATGCATCCATCAAGGTCAACATCATGCGAATTTAGGATGGATATGGAGCCTCCAATATGGTTGGGAGGAGAAGTGAAGCTAAAAAGGCAGTGAGCCATGCCATCCGTGGTAATACCCTTTGTTGGCTATCCTGGCCATAGACTTATATGTTTTGGGTTGGGTGCAATTTGGATGGCTTAGTCCAAGGCCCCCATGCAGGGATGGAGCAACATATCCGTTGACCCTAATAGATAAGTCTAGTGAAAAACGCAGATGGTTGCTTTCCAAGGACAAATACTAGGGACAATCATATACAGCGTTAGCTAATGAATTATTCCAAGCTAAAGGGCAGAGCCTAAGGAGTCCTTGGCCTGCTTGACTCCAATACAGGCTTCTTGAACTAGAGCTTTCCACCTGGAACTATAAATCCTGGACTGGGATTTTGGCTATCCCAAATGGATTCTCTAAGGGAATCATTCTGGCAAGACTTTCAGGCTGAGCCACTGAGAATCAGATATTCAGACCTAAAACACCCCCCCTGGGATTTGTCTGAAGTTGTAGCTCAGTGGGAAAAAATAGACATAAACTGAGTGTAGCCTGCACAGATCAGAGAGAAACCTTGACATTGGGGGTGGGCCACAAAAAGGGGCTTCTCACAGGGAAGGTATAGCTCATAGACAGGTAATCTTTCATGTATTCACATGTGAAATACCCTTCTTTGAACATGAATATAGTACTCTTTTGCCTCCTAGTATTTCCCAACTTGGAAGCCAGTAAAAGCTGTATATTGTATTGATAACAGCAGCACTGGAGGTGGGAAAATTGAGTCTGGATCTACATTGCTGTGCAAGCTTTCTGTCATGGTTTAAGAGTCAAGTGGTAAACCGCATCTTGCTTTTATAGCCTCACTGAGCCATGAATGGATACCACCCACCTCTATCTTGAACAGTACCATAACCATTGGGCAAAATTGGGTGGGGAAGGTGACTAGATCCAAGAGCAAACTTTAATGCAAAATGGGAAAGGAAAAAGTGAATGCAGAGGAAAACAAAACAGGATGAAGGAAAAAGAAAAGAGCGCATGGTCAGGAAGAATCCTGGCAGGCAGTCCAAAGAGCAGTTCGGAAATACAATTACCATATTTTTTTGTGCACAACATGCCTGAAATATACAGTGCACCTTGTTTTTGAAACAGAAAGAAGACATTTTTTCCCAGATTTATGACTGCATAGAGTGCAGCCTAATCTTTAGCTGCCTCGCCCTCCCTTTCCTGCTTAACTAAAACCCTAGCTGCTGCTGAAGACTGGTCTCCATGGATAGACATGATTTTAAAAAAGATCTAAAGAGTCTCCAGGGTTATGAAATAGGAGGGGAGACGCCAGAAGCAGATAGCAGACAGTAAAATTACCCAAAGAAATATTAGCTTGATTAGTGAACATCAGGACCATTAAAACAGACAGATAATTGTTAACATCTGGGCAGTGAAGAACAATGAGCTATTAAGTCAACTGACTCCCTTGGCTTGCTTAATACATGCATTCCAATTTGGGGGGCTGATTTTTGGGGAAAAGGTGCATGTGTTGTATGTGAGAAAATACATTATATACATATGTATGCAGATACACATGCTCTTCTGTCCATATCACCAACCCCAACCATCCCTCTCACCATATATTCTCTCCCAATCCCATCAGATCGCACATCTATACACCTACTTGTCCTGCACACACATCCACATCTCTTTATGCAAATCCACTACCATGACTCTCTATTCATCCATATCTACCAATGGATATCCACATGTACCCACCCCACCTCCTCCTCTATGCCCATATGCATGTAATTATGCCTTTCATCCATTCATACTGCATTTTCCTGTCCATATAAACCCAGCCTTGCCCACATGCATTTATTGAAGCTTATTCTATGCCCCTCTTGACACACACGTACGTCCTTTCACATGCACACACACACACAGAGTGTATCAATTAAAAAGCCATACCCAAAGATTACATGTTTTTTTCTTTTTTTGTTTTGCTCAAAAAGGCATTTTCTTAAAAAATATATTAAACCAATACATTTGACTAAGATGTAACTCAGCTGGAGCAATTGTCAAGAAAGGAATCCCTCAAATAAATAAATACAGTTTAAAAAAACCCAACAACCTATTAAATAAATGCATAAATAAAAAACTGTAAAGGAAAACTACACAGAGAGCTCCATCTCTGAATGCCATAACAGCCGCCTGCATGGCTGAAGCCAAGTCACTTCCTGTGTCAATAGCAGAGCCATTTCCATCTCCACTTAAAGTAACAAGGTGCAGTTTCATGACATTGAGTGACAAAGGAGGGTGATGAGCTCACCCCTTACACAGGGATAATAGGGGAGTTCAAGCAGGTCTGCCTGCCCCAGGGATCACCAGCTCGGATCAGCCAGGTTCTCCCAGACATCCAGGGAATGGTATCAGGAGAACGCGCAGACGGGAAGATGGGAAAGGCAAGAGAATACAAAGACTTAGAAAGGTAACACAGAATGCAGTGGTAATGGTGTTGGTAGAAACTTCTGTTAAAAAGAATACAAAAGTGACTGCACTGAGGGAGACCACAGCTGGCTTCTGCCCCAGGGATGGTACATGTGAAGCCCTTTGAGCAAATTTGGCCTCCTGCATGTCTGTGGTTTTGTTCTTCTTCCTGCTCCCCTCTCTTTGCCTGGAGTGCTGGCTGGGCACCAGCAGATAGGTCTCCTTTCTAGTAGATTTTCCTCCTTGAAGTTTTCTCTCCCCACAACTGATCCCTCTTCCTTTACTTTGGCCTTTTCACATGTCAGGTACTAATGATTTTCCTGCCTGGTCACAACGTTATCTTGTAACTCAGAAGGGAAAAGAAGCCCATCAGCAGTTGCCAGGCAGTTACCAATGCATCTTCTAGCAGAATAGGCCTGTCCCATCTTCCTCAGCTGCTTCCTGAAGGCCTGTTTGGCTCCTTGCATCACTCAGGCCCTGCCATCTCCCTGGCTGGTCACTTGGTGTCCTGTGGAAGCACGCTGTTGGCACTGAGATAAGGCCTTTTGAAGTCTCAGCTCCCCAGCCCTCCTTCCTTTTCCTCACACTTCTCCAGAGATGTCATGCAGTCCTCAAGGCTAACTGCACAGTTTGCCTGTCTCATACTCCACTGGGTTTGGCAGTTTGGCATTGAAGGCTCTCAGGGAGGACTGGATCCTTGCCACCTCATTGTTGGCCAGTTTGAGCCGGTGCCGGAGCAAGCAAGAGAAAAGGTCAAGCCGGGTTTTTCCAGGTGGTGAAAGTCGATTCACCCGGTCCCTGATTTCTATGAGCTGTAGCAGGGCTGAGTCCTGGGAGCCTTGTGTGTATGGGTAATCTAACTGAAGGATCAGGTCCCGGATGGCATCTGGATCAAAGGGCAGGCTGAAACCAAAGACTTGAAAGCTGTTGATCTTCATGTAGCCCAGATTCTTAGAGGGATCCACCATCTCTAGGGGCTCATAATAGATAGTCTCATTGGAACTGTCATCCAGAGACTTGATTCGGCTCCTCAGATAGACATGGACTGTCTCAAAGAAGGTCTTCCACCTGTTTCCTAAGGTGAGTGTCCAATTTTGGCACTGGGCAGAGGCATCGACATTAGTCCTTTCCCAGTCTGTGAAGCCACTCTCATTAACGGGCATAAACCAGCTCTCTGAGTGGCTGCCCCCAAATGGGTTGACATAGATAGCCATGACTGGCTCCAGGGTGCTGTTCTTGGTGAGGCATATCTGGAGGGAGAGGGCCAGCATGATGTGCACCAGCCCTGGCTTGTACTTGTTGCTTTTCAAGGTCAGGAGCATGCGTTTCCTCCAGGAGGGATCGAACCAGCTCCCTAGGCGCATATCATTGCTGATGAATATGGAGTGCACCTCAATGCGGCTGTCCCGTTTCTGGAGCAGATACTTGAGCTCCAAGTCCTGCAGGTCAGTCTCAAGCCCTAAATAGTGCTCTAGGGACTCTGCCACCTCTGGCCGGCAGAAACCCTGGTTGAGCACGTAACCTGGGTTGCAGGCCCCACAGCGTGTGCTGTTATCATCAGCGCAGGTGGCACAAGCTGACCCTTCACCCAAGGCACATGGTATGGGCCCCTGGCAGGACACTTGGTCATAAGGGCAGGTGCAACTGTGGCTTTCTTCCAGGAAAGTCCCAGGCACGATGGTCTCACTGCAGTACAGGAGTGACTGAATGCGGTTCCACCAGTAGGGTAAAGACCTAAGGAACAGGAGGCAAGAAAGAAAAGGCTTTTTAGGGTGTGGACAGCATTAACAACCAAAGTGTTTCAAAGGTCCAGATGTACACACATGCACACCCTTTGAAATGCTTCAAAAGCAATGAAGTACTTCAGTGCTCTGTACATGTGTATACTGTAGAGAGTGTGTCAGGGAACCTCTGGGTCCTCCAGAATCCCACATGTTTTTATCTCCCTCTCTGCATACACACACACAGGGAGGAGAGTGGTGCAGACTGTGGGCATTCTGCTGGCCAGAGTTGGGTATACCCTCCAAGATGGAGCAGAAGGTGGAGCCAAAGTGGGAGGTTGGTAAGCCCCTCTCCTGACAGCTACCTCCCCCACCACTTGGGCTGGAAGTGGTAATGGCTTTCCAGCCCCCATTCAATGGGTACCTCTCCAGTTCCAGTGGAGACATGGGTCCAGCATCCCAGTTCTGGCAGGGAGTGGGGCTCAGGGAGAGCAGGTCCCCACAACCTCCTGTGATGCCCCCTGGGTGGAGAGCAGCAACACTGAAGCACTCTATCCAGGGAACACTACAAGGGCTGCATGTGTATCCTCCAATTCATAACGGGACTTGAAATATTTCCAAGTCTGGTGCGCTTGGATATGCTTCAATTGTTTGCTTATTGTTTTGATGCTAGATACTAGTGGTGGAGATTGAATCCTCAACTGAGCCATGGCCTAGGCAAAGTTCTCCACCTCCCAACCTGCCAGTAGTAGCTCCAAGAAAGATAAAACAGCTCAAGTCTCTATGTCCCCCTCTGCCTTTGGTCTCTCTACTGAGTGAGCTGCCATGGTTGGAAACTTCTAGTGGACACCATGTAGATAGAGTGAAACTGATCACTTAAATCCAGTTTGGATTATAGAGCAGTATTTAAGTGGATAAGGTTGCCCTTGCTCCACTAACCCAGTCTGAAAAAAGGCAATCTAGAGCAGTGGTTCTCAACCTTTTTTGCACCAGGACCCATTTATAAACATCAGTGGCCAGTCCTGACCCGCTGCCCCCCATCCCAGGCCCTAGCCCCACAGTGTGTGGAGCAGAGGGGGTCCCAAGCAGCCCCTTGCAGCCTGCAAGGGAAAAGCCATGGTTTCCCATGTTTTCCCCTTTAAAGGAGAATCCATTTTGTTAATCTGTTTTTAAAGTTTGTTCGCGATCCTTTCATATATTCTTGCGACCCACTTTTGGGTCATGACCCATGGGTTAAGAAACACTGATCTAGAGCAGACTCCCTGGACTTGCTGATAAGACTCTGTACCTCTCTTTTGGCAGTTTGAAGCGAGGTTGCCGGTGGCAGCGTTTGCTGAGGTTGAAGAGTCGTCGGACAAGCCAACGGGTTTTCTTGGACAGCAGCTTCAAGCTGGTGCCCAGCTGCTGGTAGCGATGCTGAACATCAAGGTCCATCACCCAGTACTGTGAGATAGCTGTCATGTTTAGGAAACGGTCTCCAGGGAGTCTCTTCACCAGGGTCTGGAACTCCTCTGTAGAAAGAGAAGGGACAGTCAGCACTGTAGGGAAGCCATGCTGCAATCCAGGTAGAGTAAATGGGTGAGGGAGGGTCTATTGTTCAAGCTAGAATCTTTCCCCTTCCCTGCTTTTCAGTCTAAATACCCAAATTTTAGCCACTGCTTGGTACTCAACTAACCATGGAAGTTCTTTGCAAGGAACAGAGCCCTTCCCACCACCATGACACCAGCTTTGTACTTGGTTCTGGAGTGCATGTAGATTCGCTAGACTGTTGCTAATGCACGCTAATACTTTACTGCTAGACAATCAATCCTCACAGTGAGCCCCACAGCGGGGCCACGTTCCCTATTCTGGTAGGTAGGGAAACCAAGACAGAGGGATTAAATAACTTGCTCAAGATTTTAGAGCCAGGATTAGAACTCAGCATGTGTCCTGCCTTATTGCATTGTCCTCAAATTGCTGGATCACATCATCCTTGAGGAAAAATACATGTGGACTATAGGCTTCCTGCCATAGGACCAATTCTTTTGCAATGTGCATGTGCAGTATATAGCATAATTGGGTCTTGATCTCTAGTTAGGTGTGTCTGTGCACTAACACAATGCAAGTAACAATGGTAGCAACAATACCCAGCTCTTACATAGCATTCTTCATCTGTCCATCTTAAAGTGCTTTATGGAGCAGGCAGGTTAAATTATCCCTGCTTTACATATGGGGAAAGTGACTTGCTATTCAACAACAGAGCCAGGAACAGCAACCCAGGTCTCCTGCATCCTAACTATGTACCATCCACAAGGTTACACTGATGTAACCATCATAGATTCATAGAAGTTAGGGCCAGAAGGGACCTCAATAGATCATCGAGTCCGACCCCCTGCATCGGCAGGAAAGAGGGCTGGGGCTAGATGACCCCAGCTAGATGCCTATCCAACCTCCTCTTGAAGACCCCCAGCGTAGGGGAGAGCACCACCTCCCTTGGGAGTCTGTTCCAGACCTTGGCCACTCGAACTGTGAAGAAGTTCTTCCTAATGTCTAGTCTAAATCTGCTCTCTGCTAGCTTGTGGCCATTATTTCTTGTAACCCCCGGGGGGCCTTGGTGAATAAAACCTCACCAATTCCCTTCTGTGCCCCCGTGATGAACTTATAGGCAGCCACAAGGTCGCCTCTCAACCTTCTCTTGCGGAGGCTGAATAGATCCAGTTTCTCTAGTCTCTCCTCGTA
>NW_005842614.1:446625-461800 GCF_000455745.1 Alligator sinensis | reverse complement strand
TTGTCGTGCCCCTCGCTTAGGAACACTGAGGCAAAGAACTCGTTGAGGAGTTCAGCCTTGTCCCCTCTGTCCGTCACCAATTGTTTCTGCCCATTTAGCAGGGGTCGTATTCCTCCCTGTGCCTTCCTTTTACTCCCTATATATCTAAAGAACAATTTCTTGTTGTCCTTTACTTGGGATGCCATCCTCAGCTCCATGGTAGCTTTGGCCCGTCTAACTGCCTCCCTACAAGCGCGAGCAGAGGAGGTATATTCGTCTTTGGTGATCTCTCCCTGTTTCCACTTTTTATGTGCTCCCCTTTTGGCCCTTAGGCTGCCCTGGATTTCTGCAGTCAGCCAGGGAAGGCTCCTGGCCCCTTTCCCTCTTTTATCCCACATGGGGATTGTCTCGCTTTGTGCCCGAAGGATCGTTTCCTTAAGGCACAACCACCCTTCTTGGGCTCCCATCATTTCAACACTCCTACTCTGCAGTGCATCCTTGACTAATCGCCTGAGTTCATTTAAATCAGCTTTCCTAAAGTCTAGTACTTTCACCCTACTAGTTACCTTACCCACTTGACGTCTTATGGTGAATTCTATTATTAGGTGATCACTGTCCCCCAGATGGCTACCGATCTTTCCCCATGTGTTACAACCCCGTGCTATGAAATATACAGGGTAGCATAGAATCTGGTGTTGCAAAATGCTGAGTACACATGTACGTGCATGTGTGTATCTCACAAAACAGTGCAAATTCTCCTTCCCCGACTGCCTGTAGCTGGCATTGGGGTAGCTCTATATAATGCAGGATGTGCTGACTCAGACTGAGTACTGCGCTTGAAATGGTTGTTCTTGATTATAAATGAAAGGAGACTTGGCCTCACCCGACTCCTCAAACTGTCTATTGTGATTGTTCCAGGCATCCTGGATCTGGAGCAGGCTTTCTTCCATTGCCTGGATGTCCACCTCTGGGCAGTTGCATTCTGGGAAGCTGGGCTCACAGTGGCACCAGCAGTCATTCTTCCTGCAGAGGAGCTCACCCTCGGAGCTGCAGGTGATATAGCTGAGCGCAGCACCCACAAAACGTTCCCGCAGGTAGCTAGGCAACAGCACTTGCAGACCTGGGAAAAAGGTGGGAGCCACAGGGGGTTAGGAAAACACCGAGAGCAGAGCCAAGTGTGCATGTCCCAGCACACAGCATGCTGACTCCCAACTGTATGGATACTGGGAGAAGATCAGTCTTACTGAAGTCAAGCCATTTACACCAGGGCTGAATTTGGCCCATATTCCACAACACTGACTCACATGATGGGGCTAGATGCTCAGTTGGCGTAAACTGAAAATTCTACAGTACCACAAAAGGAGCTTACACCATTTACACCAACTCATAATCTGGTCTAGGGACATGAACTGAGCAGGACTGATGACCTTCACTGTTGCTTCCAAAGTTTCTTCTACTGACCATCTTGGCAAAAGGTCAGCTATGGAGCTCCTGTCTAGCAACAGATAATCTCTACAAACTAGGATCCCTTCCATTCAGGTAGGTCCTAAGCTGCAGATCCTCATTTAAGTTGGTGAAGCAGGTTTGCCTGCATGGGAAAGAGGGAATCATGGCACTAGGGGCTGAATCAGTTTGGATGAAACAAGCAATGGTTGAAACCTCCACCCCAAGGTTAATACAAGCCCGAAGTTTTGACAGAGGAAGTTGAATTTACTTTCTTATGGCCACATTCCCCCCAGGTTTTGTGTGGCCACATTGAAGATGGGTCCTGATCAGCACTTGTAATTGAAATGCTGGACATCTAAAAAAAATGTTGGCTTTTTAGCTGTTTTTGTTTTTTGTTTTTTGCAGCTCTAAGGAATTTTCAGTAGTCTGGATAGGGTTCGGCAGAAATTCAGGGATAGGGTAAATCTGTGTCACTCTCTTGACTCTTTCACTAGCTGAGGCTCCGGTCCTGGATGTCTGATCCTGTAGCTGCTGCATACTCACAATGGCTACAGGATTAAGCCCTCAAACATCTGGGCTGAATCTTTTTGTCACTGTACCAGTGAGGTGAATCCTAGCTTAGTGCCTTATTGCTGACACACCAGCTGTCTGGGGCCTGGATTAGATTGCTGCAGCAGTTATCTGTTCTAGCTCAAGCTTTGCCCCTTCTGACAGCCACTGAGTCATTAGCTGTTCCCCACACTAGCATTAATTATCGCCAAACACCCAGGCCTTCCCTTGAGCGTTGTCCCCATCCTACTAGCATATTTCTACTGGGACATTCAATCCCCAATATTGTGGGTTGAGAGACACCGTACAAGCTCTGCATCCTCAGGGGGGAATTGGGTTAATTCTCCCAGTGCTTGCAGAGTTGTCCCATCATGAGTTTGCTGGCACACAAACTTGCCAGATAAAGGGCAGGGAAAGGATGAGCGGATACGAAATAGTGGGTCATTTTTCTTTCTGAAGCCGTATTGTGTAGCTTCCAGAGCATGCCACTGGCAAAACAGTCTGCGTGCATCTGTAATGAGAGCTCCCCTCTGAGGGTTATTGATTTGATAATGCAGACAATAATATCTTAACAGGAGGCCAATTCCATTAGAGCTTTCACAGACACTAACTGCATTCCCATGCAGTACTTGCTCCCTAGCAATTTGCAAGGTGCAGGTCTCAGAGTATGAGAGACCCATAAACACAATGACACTTGGCAGTTTCATTTCTCCCATTACTCCAGCCAAGGACATATGGCGAGTCACACCACCTCCCTGTCCAACTTCCCTTACCTCCCTCCCTCTGCTCTGTTTTTTTTCTTGTCTTAAATATGCATTTAAATATGGCCTCTAATAATGGTGGCCATATTTAAATGCATATAAAGCCAAGACATGCTGGCATGGGGGGGAACTGGTGTTTTCTGGGAGGGTCCTGACAGCACAGGGAAGGCCAGACCACATCTAGTTCTCTCTGCCTCCCCATTTCCCAGCCTCTTGTTTCCCTACTCAGTCATGCCCCCACCTGACAGATTCCTGTTCCTGCTACCTCAAGCACATTCCCATCTAACCTTGTAAGAACCAGCTGGCTCTCTACTGGGTGCATCAGTGCTCTGCTCACTCTGGTGCTGTGAACATATAATAAAGATATGTGCCTACCTACAGTGGTCTTCTGCAGTACTGTAGGCATGCCCTGTATAAATGGGGCAAGGTTGGTAAATGGGCCAGTCTGAACTAATTAATATACCAGTATATTGTCTTCCTCTCTCTGTTTCTGTCCCTTCCTCTCTCCTTTCTTCAGTATCCCTTCTCTCTGCCATTGCCTTCACCATCTCTGCCTTCCTCCATAACCTGCTACACCATCTTGCTTTAGTAGGTGGTCTGGCCTTGGCTGGGCAAGGAAAATGACAGGAGAAGTGCTGGCATACTTACCTAGTAGCTGGACTTTGTTCTCAGGGCTTTGCACAAGCACAGAGCTGACTGAATCCAGGTTATCATAGTTACTGCAGCCAAGAGGCCCCGTCCGGGTTTCTGTCACCTACATAAGAACAATGTGCCGTGAGGGCAGTGATGCTGTAGTACACCTCAGCTGTTAGGGTTTGTGCTTCTAACTGAAGATCCAGGCTGGTAGAACTGTATACTTCAGTCTTGGCCTGTAGCACCCCTCCCAGCCCAGCCCTCTCGGGACTCTTCTCTTTTAAAACATGCAAGTAGCTCTAAGTCACTGGGCTTAAGAGTAAGGGGGGTCTAGCCATGTGATCATAGAGAAGCTGGGCAGTCAGTCAATTCTCAGCCTAGCAAGCTTAGTGCTGAGGAGTAGTTAGGGATGGAAACAATATGGAGTATAGGTGGAATAGGGGATTATTCCCAGCAGGGCTGGGAGAGAGGCCCTTGGCTGAACTTGCCCCAGGTGTCATGTCAGTGTCACACCAAAGCTCTGGTGCTCAAATTCTCATGGCAGGTCAGTACTGTGGGGGGAGCAAAAGATGAAAGTGAATGGATGGGAGAGATGCGGTGAGTGGTAAAAGAAGTAGGGAAGAACAATGTCTCTAGGAAGCAGGGAGGAACAATGTCCCCATCACTGGCTTCTAGCATCTTGGGATGACCCTGGCCAGCAGAAATTATTTAGATGTTGATGAGCGGATGGGTGGTGGTGCTGGGGAAGGATCTCTCCTTCCTGAGAACCAGTGCAGCCCCAGCGATGGCTTGTGCCAGAGAACAGTACGGGCAGTGCCTTGAGGGAGGGGAAATAAGTGTGTACTAATTGGCCTGTTGACAGAGAGCAGCCTGCCTCCAGCCCAGCTGAAACTCAGCTTCATTAGCGTGTCCAATTTCCCATAAATAACATAAATGTGTTAACTTCACTCCAGCTCCCTGCTCACTCTCCCCTCCTCCCTACAGGGATTCTCACTGCTGGAGAGCTGGCTTTCCGATTGAAAGCCAGTTGGCTTTCCGATTGAAAGCCAGTTGAGGAGACCACAGAGAGAGTAGTTGCTTCATCTGGCTGTGATCATTTGCCCTGGATGCTGCATCCAGAGAGTGTTAGGCATGTGGCTAGTAGGGCGCTGCTGTTAGGTGCATTATACTGAGATGAAGAGACTGGTAAAGCCCCTTCCCCTCTCCTGGTAGTCTGTGGCACACCTATTTTATGCTACCTAACCTTCTTTAGACCCACTAAATATAAGCCCAATCAAATTAATATGAAGGGCTTCAGAGAGCAGCCAGGTGGCAGGTTTGTGAGTCAGAAAGAGAACTTGGATGGCACCAGTGGAAACAACCTGCACTCATAAAGTGCTCTCCATCTTGAGATCACAAAGCACAGCCCCACTCTGCAGGGGGGAGATGTGGAGCATGGAGAACTGTTCAGAGTCACTCTGGGGCTAGGCTGCAGGTCTCTTGATTTCCCATCCCATCTACCATGCATTAATCTAGTGGTGCTCAACCTTCTGGCCCCATGGGCTGGATGAGTGGCATGGGGCTGGGTGCAATCCAACAGTGCGCTGGGCCAATCTCCAATGCTGGATCTGGCCATGTGCCCATCTGCCCCACCTGCAGGGGCTCCCTGTAGATCCAGAAATTTGGAGGCAGGGGAGCAGCAATTAACATTGCCACACCTCTCCCACTGCCAGATTTCCAGACTCATGGAAAGATCCATGAGCTGGATGACACAGCTCGTGGGCTAGATCTGAACGCAGTGCACTACGCCATACTGTCAGGAGCTGTTCAGTGGTTGGAGAGAAACTTAGGCTGGTTCTGCACAGTGGGGGGAAAAGGAGAGGCAGCAAACTAAGCAGGACAAAACCCAAGTCTTCTCTAAACAGTCTGCCCAGGACAGCTTTTATCCAGTCTGAGCAGGAGCTGGTGTGACACTTCCAGGAGAAAGAGCATGAACACAGCAAGCAGCAGTACCACCACAGCAAATGCCTGCCAGAAGGAACCCAGCCACTTGGCACATGTGATCCCTCTGGACCTACAGCATTCAGCCTTGAGCTCAGGATTGCCCAGCTTAAGCTCCAATCTGCAGCCACACAGACATGGACTCTTCCCTCTCTGAGAAGCCAACTCCACTCTGCAGGTGAGGACTTCATTGTGCTGGCAGAGCTCACAGGGAAAAGCTTTCATGACAGCGGCAGGACACGGCAAAAGAATGAGGTGTTGGGGCATGCCTTAAGTAGCCTATGGGTCAATAAACTGGCAGGGGAGGGCTTCTCTTCCCATGCTCTGCCTTATCTACTTAGATTGCAAATTCTTCAGGGGCACAATGTTGCATGGCTCTGCACTGGTGCAGAATCTGGCACACCAGACTTGGTAGAAACAAGGACCTATTGCACTGGGGACGGGATTTACTCCTTTCACCTTAGCACTACCATCATCTTCTTAACAACATCAAAGTCCAGACCTTCATGTCCCCCATCAAGACAGGCATGGATCCCTTCACCCCTCCACTCCCCTGTTGTTCCCTTATAGGACCCTATCAGCAGCTTTACCTTGATGGCCGCTGTCGCTATCTGGATGTGGTGGAGCCTGCGCAGTGTGCTTTCCCGGTCAATGAAGTAGGAGGCAGCCAGCTGGTGCAGAGTCTCCAGGGAGACAGCAGAACTGTTCCCGGCCCCTCCTGTGCTGGTTGTTTCTGCCTTCCGGCTCAGTTTGCGCTTGTCCACAAAAATGGTCAGAGACTCTTCTCCTGCACAGGCACACAAGCTGCATGGTTTGCTACTGGAGCCTTCCACTTCCCTGCACCTTCAGTGACCTTCCATTGCTCCTTGGCCAGGGTGGGGAGGGAGGTAGGGTGTCTCTCCAGGAGGGCCATCAGTCTGTCACTTGTACCTCTAACAGCCTGAAGATCCAACCAATTGGTGGTTGGATGCATCCCTCCACCCCAGCGTCTTACAGGTGTGCAGAGGAGAGAGCAACTTGTCCAGAAGGACCTCACTCAGTGCTCAGGTAGGGTACATCAGAAAGGGCCCCAGCTGGCTTACAGCTGCTCCCATAAGATGCTACAGGCTGAGCTCCAGGACACCAGCAACACAATAGCTACCCATTTGCCTGTGCCCCTTCTGACCCAGTTCATAGGCATTGCCACCCAACAGGCAACAAGTCCGTGCTCAGTCAAGAGATTCAAGCACCCTGGGATGTCCAGGAAACCCAGCTGTCTGCGCATGCTCTTACAGTTGAGGTGGAGGAAAGGAGTTGGAGACCTTCTCTTCTTCACACCTGCCCCTTCCCCCCCCCCCCCCCCCCCCCCCCCTCAAGTCCTCTGGCTGGGGGGCCTTCCCTAAGATGGGTTTGTAGAACCTGTTCTCATCAGGAAGACCCATCACTGATTATATTTTCCCACCATCACCATTTGCAGAATAGAAGCCAACAGGCTTGGGCATAAATACCTGTTTCACCTCTTCTCTCAGCAGGAGGCATGTTTTTCATGTCCCTGTCACAGTCCTGAGCCTTGGCCCATGCCTATTATCTATACTAAAAGTCCCCAACCTCAGGTTGCGACCCAAATGAGGGTTGTGGGGGCAATGCCAGTGGCACTGCACACAAAGGACGAGCCATGCTGTGTGCTGGGAAGTCCCCCAACCCCACCCCCAGGCCACTGCTGCTGCCACACTCCGCTTCCAGCAATGTCGCAGCAAAAAAGGTTGGGAACCAGTGATCTACACCAAGCAACCCAGCACTTGAGGATGATGACAATATGGATGGGACTCTTATGGGAGCCTGGCAACACTGTGCCTCCAATGGTCAGAGGAATTGCTGTGGAGTCAGATGAGGCTCTCCTGCCTCTAGCTGTCAGGCCAGTTGTAAGCATTAATCTAAGCAAAGTGGAAATGCCTGTCTGCTCCCAGCCCCAGTCTCTCAGTAATAAGTCCCTATACTGCTGCCCTTGTATTTAGCTGAATGTCCTCCTATGGCTACCCATTGCTACCAGCTCTGAGCTGTGCATAGATATTGAACAGATCTATGCAGCTATTTTCAAGCTCTCCCTCCCATTTTCTGATGCTAATCTATAATAAAAAAGTCCCTTTGTGCTAAACACTAGTCATGGGTCCCCACTGAAAACAGTGGCCAAAAATTTCTGAAGTTCTCAGCAATACTGGGGACCTGGGTTTTTTCAGTACTGTCCTCTGGGAAAAAATGGTTCTTTCCAGGAGGTGTCCAGCTGGGCCCCCAAATTCACTAGGCACTTTGGAGAACCTTGCCATTTCAAGAGCAGTTGCACTAGCAAGATGCTTTCCTAGAGCTCTGTATATCCTGCTTTCAATTTGGAGCTGATATGAGCACAAATATAATAAAATACATGTAAAGGGTACCATGGTCTCCTGTTTGGAGGACATGAGGCTCTCCAGCTGGTGGAAGTAGAGTTAAGTCCATTGGCATCAGTGCTGACCAACACCCCTTGAGGATCTAGCCCAGGAGGGAGCTGAAGCTAGAAGCCAGCAGATGGGGGAACATGAGGCACTCACCTCCTAGAGTGGCTGAGAGCAGGAAATGTGTCCCGTATTTTTTTATCAGGTTTTCCGTTATTTGTTGCAGGTTGGGCCTTCGTCCCAGGAGGCGGATGTTCCGGATGAACTCTGGGGCCAGGGGCAGAGGCAGGCTGAAGAAATCCTTCCGTTCCAAGACCAGGTTGTTCACCTTCCAGCGAGCAAACTCTCTGCAGAAAGGAGCCAAGGAGAGTAACTGTGAACTCCAGGAGCCAGGTGAGAAGGAGGGATGAGTGGGAAGCTACAGAGAAAGGCTGAAGTTAGGTGCACTGTATGCACTGGTCATTGCATATTTTTTCATTGTTAGGGAACATGAAGGTAGTAGCTAGAGGCCTCTGTCCTCTAGACACAGAAAGATGAAGTGAGCTGGCAACTGAATCTAGGCACACTGTAACTGCTTCACCATCCTCCCCATCTTCCAACCCACATTGCTCAGTCACGTTTCCTCCATACAGGTAGGCAAAAAAGCCTAGTGGCCTTTGTGCTATGTCCTGCAGGTATGCTGGTGGCTACCTTCCCAGATCAAATAAGCACTAGGAAGCATTGCAGCACTCTATGGTACAAACCCAGGCCTGTCTGACGTGAGACTTGGAAATGTCTCATATGGAGGGACTGGGCCAGGGGTGTAGCAATAGTACCTGAGAACAGAGAACAAGATGGATTTGGCATCCAGGTAATGTTTTCCATAACTTGTGATATCAAACTGTATCCAAGAGGTTAACATTCCTCCAGACTGCCTCTCTGGCAATCCACCGCTCTGTCCTGACAGCGTAGGGAACAGGCCAGAATGGAGACATGTCTACGTCCAGATCAAAAGGTAAAGTGCATCTGTCTGTGTATGTTTGAGTGAGGACAGATGGGAGCTGCAGATGTCACTCAGACATCGTTGCCATTTTCTCAGACATTAACCCATAAAATGTTTAGGGTGATATCCAGTCACCAAAGAGTTGATTGGTGAATAGTACCATGGCAGCAGAGTATCCATGAGAGTGCTCCCTACAACTGCCTCTCTGTGGTGCCCACAACTCTGTGGGCAGCAGAGCCAGGCCCAGGCTGCAGTGTGTTCCAGCTTTCCACAGCTGGAGTGGAATCCCATGCCAGCTAGGGAGTCCCAAAGCAGGAGCTCTTGATTCAACACTGCAGATTTTCCAAGCAGGCTGAGCACTGAGGAGCATTTTCAAGGATGGCTATATAGACTGATGCCTAGACAAGTATCAGCTAAGACGCATGTCTATACTTGTGGGTTACAACCCAGATCCTGTGCCTGAGGACAGCAGCCAAGATGCAGGCACACATGCACAAATTAGATAATAAAAATTGCTTGCACATGCCTATGCTATCAGCTTTTGCTTGCCCCTCCTATATCAGACAGGTGTGAACTGATGAGGGCTGGAGTTCACCAAAAGATAAGCCAGGAGCTGAGCAGACTGCCCCTTTCCTACAGTCTGACCCCTTCAGGTGGCCACCTAGAGCTACATCCAAATCCTGGTGAGGTCATTGAAAAGACTTCTGCTGCCTTCAGTTAGTTTTCTATGAGTTCCCAAAGACAGGATCAGTTTTATAACAGCACATAAGAGATGCAGTGGAGATCAGGGCTCTGTTGTCATAGGGACTGTACAGACACACAGTGAAAGAGATCCCTGTATCCAGTCTAAAGGACTAGATAGACAAAGGGCAGGAAGGGAATTGTCCTGCCCAAGGATACACTGTAGGTCAGTGGCAGAGCCATGAACAGAATTCAAGTCCTCTTGCAACTATGCAAGGGCTCTCTCCATTAGTCCATATGATTTACTAAAACCTTCAGGGTGAAGTTTTAAACCAGAGGTGGCCAACTTATGGCATGACTGCCACAAGTGGCATAGGCAGTCTCTGTGTATGGTACCTGACAAATCAGGGAGGGGACAGGGGATATGGTGGCAGATAAGGCAGGAAGCAGAAGACAGAGGAGCAGATCAGGCAGGGAGCACAGAGTAGTGAGTAGAAAGCAGAGCAGCAGATTGGACAAAGGAAGGGGATCAGAGTAGCATTTGGAGAGGGTGGGGGGCTAATTTGTGGCATGCCTGCTAAAAAGTTTGGCCTGCACTGTCCTAAGCAAAAGCTTCTGCCCTTCCGCAACTGTTCATTATAATAACAAGCTATTTTATGTTAGTGGCACGTGTGACTGTAATAAATTAATCACACACACTTACTACTTGTAATTGTCATGCTGCCATTGGATTATATATGAAAATTAAACCCTATGGGGCCTAATTCTTCTTATTTATAGCAGTGACATCACAGTGCTGATTTACACAGATCTAAAAGCAGAATTAGTCCTTCTGCTTTAAATATGCAAATATTATTTGATGTTAAGACAGCCTAGTGAGGATTAGCAGGTTTGGAGCTCAAACCTGTTTCAAATCACCAGCTCTTGTATCCTGCAGGCAAAACAATAGGCTAATTTGCTGGCCACTCTCTACAAATGCCTGAGCTAAGGGGACTGAGGTGTAAGTATTGGAGTGTTATTACCCTTTTAAATATAGTGTCACTGCACGTATTCCTTGTATACAGTGTCATGCCAACAGATCAGAGCTATGTAAACAGCATTTGCTCCTGCTCCCAGTGAAATCAAGGGTAAAACTCTCTTTGACTTGAATGAAGAGTCTGGCCCTGAAGGATACAGCAAGTTTCTGATGTGTCCAGTCATGAACTGGCTTGGGGACTACACCAGCAGGGTTTGAAGCCATGCCCTTCCCAAGCATGAGCATCCTAATAGCACAGGATCCCCCAGCCTTGAGAGCTGTCATGTTTGAGGCTATCACTGAATGGCACTGTGGCAGGAATGCTGTGTCAGGGTGGGCCCTATCTGGTGCTGTCACCACCAGTATGAGGGACCATGTTACCTCTTGTAGGTGGGGATTTGGGGAGTGGAGGGATTACAAAACTACAGCCTGAACACTGAGCAGCAAGCAAAACCCATCTCCTCTCTAGGTCCATCACACAGAAGCATTGATAGACATTCTCTACCCACCACTGAAGGAAGAGTAGAGTAGTTTCATCTCTCTCTCTCTCTCTCTTTTATTACATGGGAAGAACTGAATAAAATTGTGACAGGCCCAAGGTCACTCAGGTAGTTTGTGGCTGAGCCAGTACTTGAACCCAGGTGTCCTGAATCACAGACCACTGCAGGTCATCATTCGCCCAGGCTATCTGCTCACGTGTGGTCTTGTAAAAAGTTTTCCTGGTGAACTGGCATTTAAGCTGCCTTTGCCAAGCCTTATGAGCCAGCTCTGTACTGATGGACACTACCAAGGAAAAGGACGCTGGCAGCATGTGCTGGCATTTCATAATTTTTTAAGTAACATCTTAACATCTGCAGCTGCAAAATGTGTCATCCAGTCTGTGCCAAGACCCTGCCTAGCAGGGCTCCCACAGCCCTGGCACTGTCTGCAATCACTGCAAACCCGGCATGGAGGCAATTTACCAGCCTGCTGTGTTCTCAAACAACAGCCCCATAAACAATGATCGGCCAATTTCCTTCTAATCTTCACAATTTCATTCTAATTAAAATCAGGCTGCGCCTTTCAGGCAGTTTAATTAAGGGTGATTGGGAAAGATGGAAGGAAGCATGGGGATGATGGCTAGCCAGTGTAGCTGACTTTGCTCCAGTGGTGTCCTAGGGCTCTGAGATGGCCCCCTGAGTAGTTTTTTAAATAGGCTAAATGTGAAATGAAACAGAAATACCAGAGAGCAGACAAGCAGTTGGAGTGCAGCTGTGAGGCTGCAGAGCCCTGAGCAGCCAAGCATGGTTGCCCTCTCTTTCTCTTTTTCCGACAATCATTCTGGCCCAGGGATTCCCATCCCCCACCTGGGCAGAGAAATAAGGCCCAAATTGCTAGCTTTGTGCTCTCCTTCATCACTTTCCATTGTGACCTTTAGGCTCTGGGCCCAACTCTGGGAGGGGTCTGGGTCTGAGTAGACAGCAAAGGGCTGATATGTTTGGGGGCAGAGGGAGGGACCTTTGTGCCCAGATGGAGAATGGCAGAGAAGAAGAATCTATGCAGGGGCTAAGGGAGGAAGGCCAGTAGGTCCAGATTATGAGTTGGGGGAACACATAAAAAGAAGGAGGTGTTGGAGCAAGGCCCAGCTTGGCCAGCTTCACTACCTCCCGAATCCATCCCCTCCAGCTGCCAGCATGGTGGCACAGATCTCAGCAGTAGCCTTGTCTCCCCTTGATCTGGGAGAAGTATCCCTCTGAAATCTCTTCCTTGTGCTTTGTTCAAGGGTTATGGGTGTCTACCCTGCTTGAATATCTTAGAAGACACTTTTGTTTTGGTCCATGGTTCAGGTGAGCTAGCCCTCCCACCAGCAGGGACCATGAGCTGGGTTCCCCCCACAGCTCTCCGATGCCCTGTAACCCTGGTCTTTCACCTCCTGTGAACCATAGCATTACCCTGTTCTCTCCTAGCAATTCAGACCAGTCCTCTCCATTCCCTGATATTGCAAGCTCTGGGCCCTTTGAATACCTTTGCCATTGTCACATGCTGTCCTTCTAGCCCCGACACAGCTCTGCCGAGGCCTGGCATGCCTAACCATGTGCCAGCTAAGCATGTGTCTGACAACATGCCCCCACAACTCCATTCATTTGGGACCAATAAGAGACTTGAACTCTGGTCTCCAGAACTAAAAGCAGCAGCACGTGAAACCCTGATGCCAAGCAATCCCATTTCACAAGGGTTATTGCATACATGCAGCTCTATCAGATAGAGGTGAATTAACTCAGCCTGAGCTTACCCGCCCTGTTACCAAAACAAATCCAAAGGGTTGCTAACAGATTGCGTGTCTCGGAGGATCTGAGACACAAAGATTGCCTTATTCCCTAGGGGGTGTCTCTTCCTGTCCCACCTCCGTCACCAGCTTTTTCTCCAGAGATCTCTGGGTCCCATAACAGAAAAGCATCAGCGTGTAGAAAAGAGAGAGGGAAAAAAAATCAGTCCTTTGGAGACATTAAACATCATAACAACACACTGATCACAGGCTGGGCATCAGCTGCCTTGTTTATTGTCAAAAAGGGCCTTGAAGAAGCCTTACCTTTCTCAGTCTTTCAAACCTAACTCCCTGGCTGTTAAGGGTTTTGCACAAGAGATATATATTTTTCTAAGGACAATTAGGTGGATTCTGCTGCTCATTAAAGTGAGAAGCTGACAGCACTGATTAGAGCAAGGCTGAGTGTGGGCAAGCCAAGTTCCCACACACAGAGCTGTGCCAGAGATTCTCCAGTGCGACCTACAGCACCTCCTGCTATTCCAGGCCCAGTTTTTTGCTGGCTTAAAACTCATGCATCAAATTGTGTGCATGTGTGGGAGGAGAGGATGGTGAGCCAAGAGGAGTTTGATGTGGATGAAAGTCTAATCTAAGACCACTGGATTTATTCTCATCATTCATGCTCAGTCTGCATACCCAAGAAGTTAAAAGGCTAGGGTGCTATTAATCAACCAACTGGTGTCCTCAGCCTAATCTAACTGGAACTGCAATCACTTCTAGTGCAAGTCTGCCCGTGTAGAGCTGACCTAAGTTTCACGTTTTACTTACATCTTTATGTTCTGTACATGAAAGACTTGTACTAGAATCGGTTCTAAAATGGTCAACGTTTTTTATGAACCCTTTTGAAATGTTGTACATAATTTTTGTTCTGAAGTTCTTGACAATTGTCTCATTTATTCAAAATAGTTTATGAACAATTGCAAACAGATTTTTTTTTTGGTTTTCCTTTATTTTTCCCCATTTAGTCTGTCTCCTCCTCTTCCCCTTCCCTCTTTTTCATTTGCTGTTAAAATGGTGAGGAAAAAAAGAATATTAAAAAAAATTAAAAATATATCATTTTGGGGGCAAAAACCTATTTTTCAGTGAAAAAAAATTGTTTAAAATGGTGATTAGCTCTATTATGAAATTTCCTTATAGATAATAAATTACATATAACACATTGTAACAGTATCCATCAGACAAGGTTCCAGGTCTGTAATGGAGGCTTTAGGCACTACTACAACAACACCAATAAAACATATTCATTGTTGTTGTTGTTATAATGATTTATTCCTCACAAAATGTCTGCATTAAAAGAGCAGTATTAAGGTTACAAAGTCAATCACCTGAGGGTTAGATGATGCCAGAGTTTATGTTGCCTGTGCAGCCATCATTTCCCCGCCTTGTGATGTGGGCTGTAATTTTATGATGGCATGCTATATTTTCCATGTGACCTCTACCTCATTCACTGCACAGCATGGGCTGTACTCTGGGGAGGGATCAAGGGTGTATAGTAGAAGAATAAGTTGGATCCCAACCTTATTTGTTGCAGAAGATGGAAGGTCTGTGTGAAGGAGACAGAGGCTGCAGCAAGATAACCAATGGATCTCATGATTAAGGCAGTTTAATTTGGTCCTAGAGAACTGGTAATTATCCCTGACTCTGCCACAGAGGTTTTCTGTGATGCCAGGCAAGTCACCTAAACCAACTTTTCCCAGGTGGTTGCTGTGTGTTTCTCAATTCTGGGTGCCCAATCTGAGCTGCAGGAGTCTAGTGAGCAGAAATGCCAGGCCCTTGCAGAAGCAGATAAAGGTAAAGGAAGATGTGCTTTGAATATGTATCATATAATGCTCAATACTCTGAAAAAATCAGGTGTCAGGTGCTTCAAATTGGGCACCAGGAATTAGTGGACACTTTTGAACTTATTCTCTTCATGCCTCATCTCCCAGAATTTTTGTGAAAATAAACCCATTAATTTTCATGAAGCACTCATTTACAATAGTGATGATCACTGTAGAAAAACCCACGAGGAAATTAATAATCCTGTTTTCAGAAGGAAGTTTGAATAGTGTGCAGTAAATAAGGCCTAGTGCCATGTGTGAACAATGAGGAGGAAACACAATGTTGGATGGTGCTCATTGAGTGAGCCCCATCCATCCTGCTCATTGAGGGAGACAGGTGTCCTGTGGAAGAAAAATAAACAATTGTGATTGTGTAATTAAAGACTGTACTATAATGCATGTATGCAAGGGGCCCAAATCAAAGTTGCACTGGCAATACAAATGCTAGCATTTCCTCACTTTTGAGTGATTGACTTTGCAACTTAATTAGGGGGATTTTGTGTGTGATTTCTTAGTGTTAATAAAAAGTAACTTGAATCCATCCCCAGTCCAGCCATTCCACCTAGTGACATCTCAAAGGTCATCAGCAAGGTTAGAACTTTTAGATCCATGCCAGAGC
>NW_005842614.1:443068-446594 GCF_000455745.1 Alligator sinensis | reverse complement strand
AATAGGTTATCATCCACTATAGGGACCAGTCCTAGAGAGGGTGAAGACATTTTGCTGGTGGGTTTCTTTGTAGAGGAAAGATGTGGGGGATCCTTTCCAAGGCTCTGGAGGGGAATGTGTTCTAGTGGGTAGCCACTTTTCTTCCCATTCCCACCAACCTTGACGACTTCTTTTCAGTCCCCTCCAACCTGTTCCAGTCTTGTCTCTGTTCCACCACTCATTCCTCCTCACAGGTCAATTCTTCCCTGTTTGTTAGTCCCAGTCTCCCATGCTCAGACTTTTCATCCCAGAGGGATAGAAATCCTAATCTCACACTTCCATACGCCTCATCCCAGTGCTAGTTCCCACCACTATTCCATAGCTCCTAGCCTTGCTGATCGGAATTCATTACTTGTAACTCTTCACCTTGACCACTCCACCCATATGTCTCATCTCTATCAGATCCCAATCTCTCTCTTTGTGATTCCCAGTGTTCACACCGAAATGGAAAATTTCACCCCAAATAGTCAATGCTGGCAGTTGTCCTCAATTGGAAACTAAGCCAGGCCATCTCTATAACAGGTGTTGCTACCAGCCTCATCTATAACATCACACTTTCCTATCTTAAGAGACCTCAATGCCTGTTATGCATTATGGACTCAATCCTGTGAGGTCTGGGGTGCCCTCAAGTATTCCTGGTTTGAGCAGAAGTAGAAAGCAGTCAGCGCAATTCACAGCATGCTCAGCATTCTTCAGCTCCTGCTGTCATGTTATCAGATAAGAATCTCATTTTTTTTAAAACAATCAGTGTTTAGAGCTTTTGTAGTTGCAAACAAAACCCTAAAAATCCATATTTTAAATATGCAAGAAGCAGTTGTCAATGAACAGTATCCAACAGCTGTGATCATTAAAGATGTCCTGGTTGTAGATTAGTATTATGATTTTGGTGGAGCTGACTCATGATCCCTGAACACTTGACCATACTGGACTTGCATATCTGAAATGGGTCTGCTCAGATGCCAAAGGCCAGTTTGATATCTAGTGTGCTTTGTGCATGTAGACTCAGTCGGTGTTCTTCATCATAGTAACTGTGTACACAGAGTGAGATCACCGTTCTATGATTCTTGACGATGGAGAGTCAGTCCTGTTATCCTCTATGCAGAGAGGGCAAAGCTTCACTATACAAGACCTTTCCCTAAATAGTTGCTCATTATGAGCATTAGCTACTGTGGCTGTGAAAAAGGGATGAAGAGCTAAGTTGACCTGGCAGGACCTTTAACCTATGATCATCTATATAATTCAGCCCTCTTCTGGTTCATGTACAGATGAGTCCTCCATCTTGATAATCAGATGCCCAGCTGAGAAGCGCCTACCTTGTTTATTCTTCTTCACTGTTGCTCTGACTTGACAGAGTGATAACATTAGCACTAAGGGAGATGCATGCTTCTAGACTGGCCAGTACCACTGGCAATAACTGGGCTGGGGACCCAGTGTAGGATGCAGCTTGCATGCTAGCTGCTAGGGCTTATGGGAGTTGCAGGTGCTGCACCAATGATATATATAGACCAATGCATCCTAGCAATAGCTGTATCAACCTCTGTACAAAGCAGGAGGAAGGGAGTTGGGGGCAGAATGGGAAAAGAATAGAGAGATCTGGAAGGGACTAGGAAAATCCCCAACAATCCTGGGTAGAAAATATCAGGTTGACCCTCCAGAAGATGAGCTATGGTACAGAGGGCAGCAATACAACCAACAAGAGGCTCACTGGGGTTCTTACACATAGCCCTTGACGCTGATACCAGGTGCTAATGATTTTAGATCATGAGTCACTATGGCCCATCTGAGGCTGTGGCAGGCAGAGGCAAGTTTGCCCCCTGCTTGCCTAGGTACCCCCTAGCACACCCATCCATACAGCTGGACAACCAGGCAAAGGAGCAGGTGAAAGGACAGAAAAAGAGGAACATCATCAGAAGAGCTATGTAAGTATCCCAAGGGAAATTCACTCCAGTGCAGAGAACCCAGCAAAATGCAAAGAGCACACTAGAGCCTGGGTATTTAAGGAGGGCTAAAAGCAATATACAAATCTGGCGATGTTCACTGGTGCAATAGATTACCTATGCCCACAGGGCATTCAGATGAGCTGTCAAGCCAGGTGACCAGCCAGATGCACCATATGTATTTGCTTCACATGTTACAAGTGACTAGTCACCTCCCATCAGCCTTCTCAGGCCTGTGCCCTTGTCCTTGGTACACAGCTTTTGGCAAATAGGTCCTTCCGCTGCTTCACTCCACCCAGCAATGACCTGGGCTAGTGCAATGAAAATCAGCAGTGGACAAAAGCTGTCTTCCTGAAGCAGAGAGCAAGATATTAATTGCTTTCAAATATTCTTATTATCTCCCTCTCCCCCCCAAATCCTTTTTATGATCCTTGCAGGCATTTTTCTTTTCTTTTGTTTTCTTTCTTTCTTTTTTTTTTTTTTGGCCTGCCACTGCCATTGTCCCTGGTTCAGCCTGATTGGACTGGGGCAGGAACAGTTCTAGAGCTCCCTGCCACCAGGGCAGTCAGAGAGCAGCAACAGCAGATAGGGGAGGTGAGGAATGGGAGAGGAAAGAGAGACCATGGATCAGAGAGGGAAAGGGGGGCATGGATTCTTACTTGCTTCAAGAACTTAAAAAAGTCCCCATCTGCTACTCCCCCAGTGTGGTCCAAAAGAGGGATATGACTGCACCCTCTCTGAATCCACCCCTGCCTGTCTTGTGTCTCCCATGGCAGACATTGCTCTCAGGACCATGCAAAGACTGTTTTTGCCAATTGCCCATGAGGGCAATGAAGGGGAAACCATAGCTCCACTTCCCCTCCATAGTGGTCAATAGAGGTGGGTGGGCCCTTTGTGGAGAACAGTAAGATGGTGCAGGATACCCCTCTGGGACAATGGGGCACTCTGCCCCCAACCCTCCTCAATGCTTGCTCCACAGGCATGGTTAATGGGTCTACTATAGCTGCAAATGAGGGCCTCAGGCTGCCTAGTAGAATATCATACTTGTCCTGTTGTAAAGCCCAGGTTTCAATCCCAAGCTGGGCTGGTTTGTACCTTCCTGAGGCACATGCTTTTCCCTAGGGCACTATAGCTCCATGTTGTTCCCCTCAACGCAAGCCACTAAGCAAAGCACAGCACCTGGCCCATTACTGCACAGGGGGCTGAAATGGCCACACTCCAGGATTTGGCTGAGTGCTCACAAGGCCAAGCTACAGAAATGCAAAGAGATATTATTATAGCTACAAATGTTACTGCTGGACATTAAATTATCCAGCCCTTTATCAAACCTAGTCACGCTGTTTGACCTATTCCTGTGAGACTGCGCTCCACAGGCCAGCTCTGGGAGAAGAACCTTTTCCCCCTTTATTTGCTCTACATTCGCAAGCAGGATGGCCTATAAATAGAATGATTTTCCAAGCTCACTGTGAAATCACAGCAAGTTTCAAAGGCATCAGGGAGTTATTTGCCTGCCTGGCATTTGTCCTCTATTTTTTTCCTTTTTTTTTTTT
>NW_005842614.1:429654-443022 GCF_000455745.1 Alligator sinensis | reverse complement strand
CTGCTGTGCCAGCCTTTTACTCATCAAAAATCATCCTGCTGTTGCCCTGGGATTACCTCTATGCTAACTGGGAAGGGGAAATGCACTACAGTCTCACTGATTTGCACTTACTGGGCTGGCGTACCAGAGAGATGAGGCTGTCAGGGAGCCAGCACAGCCAGCTGACTGTTCCTCAATCTATGCCCTGGTCTCAAACCAGTTTAGAGCAGCCCCAAACTTCTCTAAACTGCACCAGATGGCTATGGTTCATATAGCAGCTGGGTATTACACTTTATTCCATCTACTGTTTCTCTCCAACCTCCAACTTTTCCCCATTCCTCACATGCTCCCTGGTTGAGGGGGTCTGCTTCTGAGCAGTACAAAGGAATGGAAGATCGATCAAACTCCCATCATGCTTTTAGTTATGCTAAGTTGACCCCAAAGAATGACACTCCTTTGTGCCAAGGGAAATACAAACCAAAAAGACGGGGTTACATGGATGATCATGTTGATGTTCAGCACACTTATCTTACCTGCCAGAAACTGGTGAGAACAGAATGCTGTCCAACATACTGAGTTTCTGAAATCCTTTATTCAAAACCAGATCTGGAAGGGGCAAAAGCTGATTTGCACAATGCTCACAAATGTATGGCAAATGCTGTAAAGGACTGATGACATATGAAGTATCCCACTGATTAATGCATTGTGAACAAGCAGGCTAAATTTATTAGGATGTTAGGTAAGTATGACTAGCTTGCTCCATGAACTGCTACAGCCATTCAACAGATTGGAATACCTTCCTCACTGCTGTTTGATTATGTTCCTAATTGTTACAATCAATAAACTAGTGGAGCTGGGATAAGGCTGGCTTACCAAACCTTTTCTCTATCCAATGGCCACCATTATTATTTAATGTATTATTAACTTCTATCACAGTAGAACCTAAAGGGTCTATCTGGAATCCAGGTCTTAACTGAGATTGTAAACTCTTTAGAGTAGAGATCATCTTTTTGTTCTGTGTTTGTAATGGCCTAGTGCAATGGGGTTCATAACTAGTCCAGGACATGGGTTCCAAGGCACTATGGTAATATCTGAGATAAACAACAACGTGTGGTCTAAGAAACTCAGCTTGCAATCCAACATACAGCTGTGATGGTCTTTGTGGGCTGCCAGAGTTCATGAATCAATTAATAAAAGATCATATGCAATGTATTAAAAAACATGAAGCAGGGAGCTAGCTAGCATCACAAAACAGCCTGTATTAATTTATTTAGACAATGAAAGTTCAGTCTTTTATTCAACCTCTCTATTGGGTAAAATTTACCTATGGTTTGGCAGAGTAATGCAGGGAGGGTTAACAAGGGTTGGTTGTATTTGCTTTCAACTCATTGGGTAAAATTCAGGCCTGGCTTCAATGAATTCAATTCTTTATATTTAAACTGCAGGTTCCCTCTCAGATGTAAGCATGTCATTCACAAATACAGAGTTTTGCCTTCATTCATTTATTCTCTTGGGTGAGTGCTGGTACTAACCACTAATACTGAGAAATGCAATACCAGCTGGAATTGTGACTCCTGAGAGCCAGGACAGTGTCCAATAGCAGTTCCCGTTTGCCTCATGCAAAGTTTACAAGGGAATTGAGAAATGAATAGTCTTTTAACTGACCCTCTGCCTGAGTGGGGAAGGGAGGAATTTCACCCAGAGCAGACCTGATCTAGACCACCAGAGGGTGGCAGCATGCCCACTCCACCCCACTTGCTGTCTCGATCACCTCTGTCCCCTTCTCTCCTGTCCAAGTAAAGAGATGGACTGGTAGGAAACAAACACTTGCTCTGCCTCTCACCTGTAAATCCTGTACCTGGTGGTGAATCCCTGCCGATAACGCTCCATGAAGTCGACGTAGTCCTGAGCTCGGTGGAAGGGTCCCCGGTCGGTGAGCAGCCAGTCCAGAGGCGCCTGGCTGGAGGAGGCGGCAGAGGCATGCTGGTCCAGTGCTGGGCCAACAGCGGTGGCAGTGGCAGTGCTGGCAAACCCCCAGCAGCACAGACTCAGGGCCAGTAGTGACAATGCCCATGGAACCATCAGCCACAGCCCATTAAACCGAGTGCCACGCTGCCACCTCATGCTTCTCCCATGCAGTTGGCTTCTTCATTCTCTCGCTACTCTCTCCACCGTCAGCACTCCTTCAGGACCTCCTATTCTGCAAGAATAGGTCGGTAAGGGGGAACTGGTTAGATAGGCCAACCTGTACAGAAACCACCTGTATTCTGCATGCCGTGAGGATGGATACTAGAGAAATGCATAGCAAACTGCATGGGTGGATGGGTGGTATTATGATGGATGATCTAGAAATGCATGACAGATTGGATGGATGGATAGTGTTATGATGGACACTCTTGAAATATAGGCCAGGGGCTAAGAGAATGTGGAGCTGAAACCATTTAATAATAACACACCGCGGCTGCTTGTTCTGTTCTTAACTTTGTTCTTTTAAAAGTATTTGGCACTAGTGAACCGAGCTGGGTTAAAAAAGAATGGAGACTGAAGCCTTCTTAACACAACAGATAGAGCATGAGGCCTATGTCAAAACGGGTTTTCTTCCAATCTATGTGCCTCAGATTTTATCTAGGCAGCTCCTGTAATCCTGAAGAGTTTCGTCTCCATGTCATCATCTGACATGGTTCTGAAACAGCTAAGTCATCAGTCTCAGGGATGTGGTGGTGATGGAGATACAACTAAAGGGAGAGCAGGCAGGGCTCCAGCACACAGGGAAATTCATAGGAGTTGGGAATAGACTTTCAAAATGTAATATAACTTCTATGGATTCCAAGGGGATATCAGGGTGACTTTCCTCTTCATTCAGGTCTCTAAGAGCTCTGGTATTTAGCAAAATGTCAGCAATATGCTTGGGAAATGTCTGCACTAATCATCCAATCTCTTTTTCTCTGGCAACCTTCATAGATGGGCCAAAGGGAATTCCTTGCCAAGTCCTCTGTAAAACATTTTTGCAATATGACCTCTTGGGTCTGCTCCATTGGTCTCCATTGATTTAGGAGGTGAGCCCACAGTGAAACAGGGCTACCTGCTTGGGGTTGCTTTTCTTTCATGTTTTATTCCAAATCATGCACAGCTGACACTAGGGCTCTATGGCCCTCTGCCAAAATACGCTGTTACCTGGATGGAATAACCCAAACAGTGGTCTCTAATTAGCCAATCCTCTTGGAGGATTCTGGGAATGGGAGGAGCCCAGGGCCTATATAAACTACATCCAGCCTATTGCAGGGGGAGAAGGAGAGGTAGTAGTTGAGTTGTTAAAGGATAGCAGTAGCACCTGTGGCTACCAACCATGACCATGGTACTGTGTTCCAGGACAGTTGGTCACAGCCTTCCGAGTAATCTTTGGACTTGCCTGAGGTAAGAATTAATGGGGAAATGTCACTAAAGACTTTGGCTGTAGATGGTGATGCACTAAATAGTCAAATGCCACCTTTTGTCAGAATGACTTCTTTCCCTTCCTACCCCCTCTGTACTGGACATACTGTCCTGGCCTGGCAGACAAAAGCATGGTGCTGTTTGGTATCAACAGGAGGCCCAGCCAATAGGTTGCGCATGAGTCAGGATATGGAGAGAAGATGCTGGAGGTAACTAAGCTTTGGGTGCTGGAGGGCTGCTGGCCCTCAGTCTGTAGGTGCCCTGCTGTCTCCAGAAAAGTAAGGCAATGGGAGAAAGAGGCTGTGATGCATTTCACTTCCTTGTAAACTTTAAGAATCAATAATTCTTTTGTGTTCTGGAAGTATAAAGTAAATCTCTTTTCTCTGTGTGCTCTTGTGGTGTCCCATCTTGCCTATGTTTGACTCCCTCCTTGGTCCTCCACTAATTTTGACTACCCTGGCACACAGCACTTGAAGGGAGGGTATTTTGCTTGTTATATAGGGGTTGAAAGAAGGGATCCTTTGCTTGTATTTGTCCCAAGAACATTTATATATTCTCTTCTGGTCCTTCACAGATTTCTCCCCCCCACCAATAAATAAATAAACAAATAAATAAAAAATCAGTTGAATTCAGGGAAGGGAATTCTTCCTCCTGTATGGATTGTGATCTTTTTACTACTCTGGGTTTTCATTCAGTAAGTCTGCAAAGGGACTATCAGAGAAGGAACTATTAGCCTGAAAACAAACTTATGGGATATTTGCCAATACTATCCCTGGCATCACATTCTGCTGGCTTCTTGTGCCAAGAGGTACCCCTGTGGAAAGAGACTCATCAGTTTCCATGAATCAGCCTCTTTGTTGATCTAAGTCTTTCACAGGAGGCTACTGATTATGAGCTAGGATCTAGGTGGTTTCTCTGCCCAACAGTACCTGGCTAATCCAGGGAATGGAGCATGCTTGGGTGCCTCCCCTTTGGTCTTGCTGCGAGCTGGCCAAACATGTCTGCATCTCAGTGGGGTTTTGCCTGGATGTGTCTCTAACTAGAACTGCTGTAAGTAGATCTCTTTACTTCTCTAGTATTCCTGATGAAACTCCCGCCTACCAGATCATTGCCTGTAGCATGATATGCTCTGGGTAGGTTTCTAGCCAAATGAACAGTCCATTGTCCCTGTGGCCTGGCATGTGTTATTGCCATTCAGTAATGCATTGCCAACCCAGTGATGAAATAGAATATGTCCTCATCTCAATGTGATGTAGTAATTTTGGTTGGCTGTTAGTGGGATGGTCCATAAAGTCCCTTGCTTACTGCTATCCTCTCCACTATCACAGAGGAGACTTCCCCAAGCTAATGGGACCTGCAAAGCACATAGGCCACATCTCTAGGACTTTCCTTCTGTCCTTGGGCCTGCTGCTGACCAAGTAAACCCCAAACGAGCATGCCAGAGATCAGCAATTAGACAGAGTAAGCACCCCAGGAGCACCTCAGAGCTGACATAATCATCACCTCCCCTCCCTGGTGACACTTTCAGGTTCTCCAGGATAGAGGTGCTCACACTCAAAACCTAATGAAGCCATCTCCTTTGCCTAACTATTAGGGCTTCTTACATTTTACACTTGGTGCTCAAATGTGGATTGGTGTTAGTGTTAGCTTGAATTAGGAGCAGTTGCATCTCAATGCTAAAAACCTTTGACTGTCTTCTACCTGCACAGCTGTGACTTGCTGCTGGAGGACTGGTGAGTAGGGCATGACTAGTAGCTACAGCTGTGAGTTGCCACTACAGGGCTGGTGAGCCCAAACAAGCTGCTAGCCGTGCTGTAGCTCCAGAGGTGTGAGAGATGGGTTACAGAGTGGGAGGGGAGGGTCAGAAACATGAAACTGGGAGGCAGAGAGTTAATGGGGTGGGGGGGTGAATTATGAAAGAGAAGGTAGAAAGGAAATGGGGGTGAGAAGGGTGGTGAAATGAAGGAAGTCAGCCACTAAAGGGTAAAATAAAAATTATAAAAAGGCGAATTAAAGAAGGTCTCCAGTTTTAATAAACTGGGAATGGGGTGTGAGAGGTGCTGGTCTTACTTCCTGCGGTGGCTGAGAGGTGGGAGCAGTGAGGGAAGGTGTTTTTGGGGGAGCTACTGCCCCTGCCCTGTGAAGCAAGCCCCAGCTCATGGGAACCTGATCTGGACACCTTCCTTGTTTTTGTTTCCTCCTCCGACCCCCTAGACCCCACTCTTGGACCCACCCTGCAACCTAGGTAGCTGGCATGTGCTCTACAGGCCATCTGAATGGGGTTGCACCCCTGGGGGTGGGAGTCCCAGTCCTGGGGACAAAGGAGGAGTTGGCTTGGTGCCAGACCCAGGCCCTGGGCAGTGGACTTAAGGGGGTGCAGAGTCTGTCCACACAGAACAGAAGGGTGGGGAAGGGCACACTGCATCCTGGGATGCTGGAGGACTGCAACTTGAGCAGCTCATCTGTGGGGAGTGGCCCTACTAGTGGACCACGAAACATAAACATGCCGTGGAGTGGTGTGGCTTTAAGCTACCTGCAGTGTGCTTAAATTTAGTTCCAGGTGTTAATGTGTGGACAATCCAGGGGTTCAGAGCTCCAGGATCCACCCAACATTAATGTGCAACAAGGCCCTTGGTCTCTGCTGTGCCTGAACAGGACCAAATGCATGGAGCTTCTTTTGTTCATACTGGACCCAGGGTCAGGAGGGAGGTAATGCAGACACCCTCATGGAGGACAAGAACCTGGACTGGATCCCTGTGGTCAGGATTTGGTAGACAAATCCATCAGTGGTTTATCCAGTATGCACGCTCTAAAATAGCAGAACCCAGTTCATTTCTCTGTCCTAGGGTTCCAATTGCAGAGGTAACAATGTTCAGTGACAGCAGCAGGAACAGCTTGTCACAATCTCTGCATCAGCTGTCAAATCAAGTAGAGCAATTACAAAAAAAAACCAGACAGAAAACAAAATAAACTGTTAAAGAAATGGATATCACTTCCAATCAGAACCAGATTTTCTGCAGAGTTGAGCTCCTCTGTAGGCACCAGAGTTTCAAAAATGAGATTATTTGTACTGGGTTCATATGAGGAGCTGAGGTTGGCAAAAAAATCCTCCCACAAGTCACTATGGGACTTGCTGGGGTGGAGCGCTTTGGAGTGTGGGTGTTGAGCACTTGAAAATCAGTTCCTTAGTATTGTCTTCTCCCAGGGCTTACAACTTCGGTCTGTTCCAGGTTGGCAAAGAGAGCCTACTGCTGCCTCCCAGGGGAATTAGAATAGGGTGAATAAGGGAAAGATCAGTCGGCAGATTGATCGGTCTAACAGTAGTGTCAGGCTCTATTCAGGCTGTCTAAGACTTGCTCAGGGGGCATAAAATACTTGAAGAGCCTTAATGAGATCACAGCCTCCCATCCACCTGGATGGATTTAGCACTGTGAACAGAACCAAAGCTGATCTTCAGTCAAGGCCCCCAGGTCCCATGACACCAGGTGAGCCAGCAGAGACCCTCCAGTGGACAGCTTAGTAAGAGCTGTGCTGCTTTTGTCTTGGATGGAAGAAATTATTTTCATATAGTAATGGCTTCCAGATGGGACCTCGGGGCCCATCCAGAATGGATCCTGGCTAGGAGCTTTGCTTTGAGTCAATGTTCCTTGCTCACTTGATAGGGTTGGCTGAAGCTGGGGAGTTACAGGGTTCAAAGCTGCCTGCTCTGCAGAATTTGATTGTGGATGGAGCATTTTTTCTGCCTCATTGGTTTTCGTCAGGAGGTGAAGAACAGTTCAAATTGCTCTTCGCTTTCAGCTTTTTAGTCGTCAGCACAAAACTTCTGAACTTTTCATTGGCTAATATAATGTTTGATGTAAAAATCGGTAACTGGGACACCGAATGTGCCATCTACGGATTGTATCTGCCCCTAGGCCAGTAGTCCAGAGAGCTGCTACTGTCACAAAGATGAAGAGGAGGCCAGTTCTTAAGATGCCTTCTCCTACTGGTTGTGACCCAGCCTAGTGATTTTTAGTTATAGCTTCAGTGTTGACTAACCAAATGCAAAGCAAGAGGCACCTAATAGATGTGGAACAGCCTTTGGGCTTGGGTTTTTCTGTGAGGTAAAGCCACTCTAATTGACAGGAAACATCAAAACTTAAGGGCGCCTGTACACGAGCAGCAAGGCTGCTCCAACACACTATAATTACACCTTGGAGCAGGCTTGATGTAATCAGGTCTGCTGGAGTGTGCTAATTAGCATGCTCCAGCAAACTCCAGCATCTCATGTATCAGCAACCCCACACTTAAAAATGGTGGCAGGGCGCTTTAACTAAAGCCCATTGAACGAGCTTTAATTAAAGTGACCCTGGTGCCATTTTCAAGCTGATACACAAGATGCTTTGGGTGCTTTCTTAGAGTGGCTCTCAGAGCTGCTCTAATTAAAGCATTCCCCACCCCCTCCCAACTCCTGGAGCATGCATATAAACACTTCAAGTGCTCAGAAACCTAAAGAAGCAAACTGCAAATTGGCCTGTGCATGTTAGCGCTGTGGAGGTCAGCAGAAGCCAGGAAGCAGTACAGGGCTGCCACTCCTGGGTTCTCTTCCTTGCTTTATGTGATCATGGACAAGTCTCTTCTCTTTACCTCCCCTTTCCCTGCTTATAATTAATCATGGTTAATATCACACTGAGATTTAGGAATGAGCCTGCTATACATGAATTTTTATTGTGGGGATGGCAGGCAACAAAGGGGAATTTTTTTTTTTGGTACCAATACAGTTATGCCTTGCCCTAAGAAAGGAAATGCACAGAATGGCTACAGATTGGAGCCATCAGATTCAAGGGTGTTTTGTTTACAATTTGTCGTCTTAATACTTTCCAAGTCCTGTTTCTGTGTCTGAGTGTGTGGGAAGGTGTAGAATAGGGTTGGAGGCTGGGAGGGGATTGTGGCCACAGGAGGCTTTCAGGAGAAGCTACTGTACTAGCAAAATACGTTCCACATCAAAACCATCTGGGTGCCTTTATAATAAGAATTATATCCATATGTTTAGTAAACTTTCTTGTGAGTCATGAGCAACATTTACAGCAAGCAGATGCTATGTCAGATTCTCTGGCCCAGCTCTGCCAATGCATCTCAGTCCTGAGCTGAAACCCCACTGCTCTGCCATTCCTCACTCCCCCACACAGCTCTAATAATACATCTCAATTATGACCTGCAGCAGCCCTTCTCTTCTAGTGTGAGGCCCTCACACTGCTCGGCTAATGGATGTCAATCATGACCTGCAGCACCCCCTGCTACTCCAGTCCTGGGCCCTCCACACAGCTCTGCTAATGCATGTCAATTGTAGCTTCTTACACCCCCTGCTGTTCCAATTTGGGGTCCCCACACAACTCTCTTAATGAGTTTCAATCATGGCCGTCAACAACCTTCGTTGTTCTGTTTCTCTGTGTCACCATGCTTCATTTCTGACCCATGGGTCCCCTGCTGTTTCACTCCTGAGCCCCTTATAGTTCTGCCAATGTACTTTTATTCTGACATGAACCCCCTGCTATTACAGTACTGACCCTCCAGCTCTAATAATGCACCTCGGTCCTGACCTGCCCCACTGCTATTGTAGTGCACTTACACACACATGCCCACCCCTCATCCAGTACTTCTGAACTGACCTGCTGGCTCTGCTGTTACACTACTGCTCCCCAGCTCTGACAAGGCACCTCAATCTTCTTGATTGTGTCCTGTACTATTATAGCCCTGGGCCTCAGCTAATGCTGGCTAGGTGAGCAGAAAGGTCATCAGCTTAATAAATGTACCCTAAGGGGGACTTCCCAAGGCTTTGTTATAGTAGTTCTCAGTTTCACAAGGCACCAACAAATATTAATAAGGGCAGCTGGGAGCAGGAGGGTATATGGAGGTGGGGGAGAGAATAAAGACTGCTAATGGCTTTTATTGCATGAGCAGAGGAACAGAAAACTTGGTGCTTGATGTTTAACATGGAAAAGGTTTCCCTAAAACACATGTCCATCTAGTTTGGAGCCCCCGGTTTCCCAATATCACTTTTGCTAGGTTCTCGGGACTCGTATCTCTACTGCCCACCTTGTGCCCCCGGGACCGGTTCTTTCCCCTCAGCTGAGCAGACATTGTGCTAGCCGCTGAGAATTCTGCCCTTTCATGGATGGTGCTTCCTTATGGGCCAGATCCAAAGCCTGCTCGCCTCCCACTGATGTGCAGAGCACCAGTCAGGCCCTGTGAAAGACGAAGGACTAAGACATGAGGGTAGGGGAAGGAAGATCAAAGATGGTCCTGCCTCTCAGAAGTGCTGAATGGTGATGGTGCTTATTTGTTCCTGTTTTTAAAGAATCAGGAGGCAAGATGCGTTTTGTTGGTTTGGTTTTGGGTGCCCCCTGCACCGAGTTGCACTGTGAAGTCTGGGTTGGAGGTATGTGGGTGACAACTGGCTTCTCTCAGCTGCACTGCAGGCCTTGCAGAGCTACAGAGGACTTATCTGGATTCTGACTTGTGTATTATTAGCCTAATTGACCAGCAATTCCCCGTGAGTGCATCTTTCTTACTGGTGGTAAGAGTCAAAGAACCTGTCTTTATGCAGAGACAGAATCTGAATCCTTACTTACAGTTCTCTGGTCCCAAGTGCTCAAGAATCATGAGTCTGGCTTAATTTCTGGTCTGAAGAATTTAGGGTGTACTTGGATCATGTTTTCTAGGGTCATCTTCTCCCTCTTCAACTATCAGGGCTACAAATTAATTGCTCTGTAAGTGAGAGCTATGAGTCTAACTTCATTATGTCATTCCAGGAGCTGGATCTTTGAGGTGGGGAAAACTACCCAGTGCCACTAGTGCTGCAACTCTGCAGCTTTTATGAGTAGCTCCAATGGCATTAAAGTGAGTTACTGCTTATTGGTATAACAGGCTCACTACCTGGCCCTTGTGGAACCATTTTTATTTTTTTTTTCCAGACTGAAGATTTGAGATGGAGTCATGGGAAGACAATAAACGGGGGACACAAGAGACTCATTTTAGAGTTCTTTGGAACTACTCGAGTTTAAGCAAAATTAAAACTCTCCGTCTCTCAATCTTTCTTTCCCCCAGCACCCCGTGTGGTATCTTTTTCTTTTCTTCTCTTTTTTTCTTTTAATTTTGGTTTATTCCGGAAATATGTTGGTCATGCACCACTGAGTGAAAAATACAGTGTGAGGATCAAGTATTTCCCTTGTATTGCAGACATTGTGAGTACTGAAATGTATTGTAAGATATGGCCAGGAGGATGCTCTTCTGTATAACGTACATCACCATGGTGCCAAGTGCTGGAATGAAATTAACCCGGACCATTTTTGGCAGGACATCAGAAGGTTGCCAAACAATGAGATCCACTAGGCAGTGTAAGTGTTTCCCTAAGGAAATGACTGATGTTCTCTTGCTAGAGTGATATCAAATGGGTCTGGTCAAAGCAGAATAGGCTGGATAGAGAATGATCCTGCCCTGATCCTTGAGAGGTGCTGCATGAATAATGGATTTTTCTGGTGTGGTGGCTGTATCTGATTTTGAAGAGGGGTGGGAATAGTTTTGGTTGAACTAAAACCTCTTTTAAATGAAACAAAGGTTTTGGGCCACCCCAAATCATTTTGAACCCCAAATAAGATATTTCACTTGCATAACATTAACTCCAAAATCAATGGATTTTCAAAACTGCTATCTTTTACATTTTTAGGTCAATGTTATTAAACCCAAAATGCCATTTAAAAGTAAGGCAGAAATCTGAAAATGTCAAAGGGAAACATCTTGGCATTTTCCAAATAAAACTTCCATTTTGAAAATGTCAGAATGAATATTTCAGACATCTTCAAAATTTTTGCCCCTTGTTTTTCAGAAAGAGAAATCTGCAAAACAGAACCTGATTGTGTGGTTTCCTTGTTTGTTGTTGGTTTTTTTGTTTTGTTTCTTTCTTTGACTGGGACCCCTGCAGGTGGAGCATGCTTGGCTGGGAGGATAAGATGGGCAGTGAGCAGTGTTCGGGAGCAGGACAGGGAAGCAGGTCTGGCATCACAGGGTGGTGACAGCATGGGACTGGGGCCTGGGGCACAGCCACAATCCACTCCCCATATATCCCTGCAAAGGGTGCCGTTTCTGCAGACAGGAATGTGCAGAGAGTGGATCGCAGCTGTGTCCCAGGCCCCAGCCCCATTCTATCACCACCCTGCAATCCTGGCCCTGCCCACCCGTCCTGATGACAGATGGTGCTCCCTGCCTGTGGCTCCATCCCATTTGCCCAGTCGGGCGTGCCCTGCCTGCAGGGGTGCCAGGTAGGTCTCCCACCTGCTTATCTAAGGCCCCCAGCAGTGGGTGCAGGGTGGATGGCTTGGGGTACCAGGCCAACAGGGCTGGGTCCAGTGGCAATGGAGATACTAGCGGTGGCAGCTGGAAGGAGCCGCTGGTGTGGGTGCTGCTGGGAAGTGGAGTCTGGCTGCTGCACCATTCTCACTCCGCAGCATGACCAGCTGCATGCGCCACAACCTGGGCTGCCCCCTGTGCCTGGGCCAGGCAGGTCCAAGGGACCTGGTGCAGGCTGGATAGAATCCCTTGGCAGGCTGGATCCAGCCCACGGGCTACTTTATTTATTTATTTCCCCCCACCCCCCCGCTCTAGTGTGTCTGGACTGGCAGCTTCTCTGCAGACGTAGGAAACAATGGAATTTCTGGGTAAGGACATGGGTACATTTGGCACAGTTTCAAAAAGGGAAGGTGTCAAAAGGGCAGCAGCTGTTATGTTCTAACTATTATATGTGGCCAACACTGGTACAATTCAAACCTCGCTTCATCCAGGGTTAAAGCTGGAGTAGTCTTGCTATTCCCCAGCTTGCCAACCAGTAACTATTAGAACAGGGGTGGGCAATTATTTTGGGTGAAGGGCCGCTTAACCAGTTTTGGCAGGTTGTCAAGGGCTGCCTGGGTAGCCCTGCCCCTTGGTGCCCCACCCCTTGACAGGTACCCTGCCCCCTGGTCACCATCTTGGGACCAATGTCCCAGGGCCAGCACCAGTGGGGCCCAAAGAGGGACACAGGCTGGCAGGGTCTGTGGAGCTGGGTTGGGTTGCACCAGCAGGGAGAGCAGGGAGTTGGCCTGGCTCCATACAGCCCCTGCTGGCTGGGACCCTGTGCTCCTGCCACCCTGTTCTGGGCCTTGCCTGCACTGGCCCTGGGACACTGGTGCAGGCCCCGTGCTCCTGCTGGCTCTCCGACAACTCACTCTCAGTGCCCCCCAGCCCCGAGGTACAGGTGGGGGGCAGCGCACAGCCCCAAACCCCTGCTTGCCGGCAAGGAAGAAGCTGGTGCTGAGCCCTTGCTGAAATAGCACGGGGCTCTGTGGGCTGGCTGCAGCCAGGAGGCTGCAAATAGCTGCTCCGGGCTTCAGCATATTGGCACTCTGGCACCTTCCAAGGTAGACATTGTGGTTTTTTCAGCACTCCGGCCAAAAAACATTGCGTACCCCTGCGTTAGAGGAAGGACTGGCTCGCCACTCCCCCTGGGAAGGATATCCTCTTCACCCCTGCACAGAGCCAGGGACTGGAGCAGAGCTTGGGGCTCCCAGAGAGCAGCAAGCTGGGGGGGGGGGGGGGTCCCCCCCCCCCCCCCCCTTTCCCTGCCTGGGCTCCCCCTGATACCTGCGGTTACCGCACTGAGGCAGCCATGTGCTCCCAGGCCAGAAGCCCCGGCTGGGGGGGTGGGGCCAGGTGGCCCCGTTGTTGTGGGAGCCCCCTGGGTACTACTGCCCCTGGTTCCTGTCATCTTTGACAGGCAGCCAGGGGCAGATAAATATTTATTTTCTACATTTTTTTAGGGGCCTTGCGGGCCAGATATGGACCGTATTTTGCCCACCCCTGTATTAGAACATAACACCTGCTGCCCTTTTGAAACATTCCCCTTTTTTTTAAATGGCTCCAAATGGTGTGTAGGTATGGACACAT